>NC_057720.1:5540870-5552769 GCF_004010195.1 Chiloscyllium plagiosum
GGGAGTGGAGTGCATTATTTCCCCCTCCAACTCTATTTTGATTTAGTCCCTGCCCTCCCCTTCACTGTTTGATCACACAGCACTGCCCTTTGATGTGAAGGGCAGTGTTTGTCACTGGCCACTTGGGTGTTTCCTATCTTCCTGGTGGTGGAAATTGAATAAAGATTCGTGCACCTTGTGTCTCTCACTGTGTCTCACACCTGCACACACACACAATATGGGTGCTGGGAAAAAATAAGCACTACCGTAGTTAGGCGGTAGTGTGTGGATAAAAGAGGAAAAAAAGACTGCTGGACATGCATATGGTCACAGAAATTTGAGGGTGCATACGTGAAGATCAATGGTCGGCACAACATCGTGGGCTGAAGGGCCTGTTCTGTGCTGTACTGTTCTATGTTCTATGAAGTGATTTTTAACTGTTGTCAGCTCTTTTCCTGAATCAGTATATTCAAATCCTATGCACTGTATTGTCCATCTGTGGAGCTTGCATTAACTAACACCATCTCGATAGAAAGCTGCTCCTTTGAACATTCTGTCTTGTCTGGAACCTGCCTTAATGACTGACGTGATCTTTGGGTACTCTGTAAGACCGTGATGAACACTGTCTTGTAAAATGGCCGACCACCATCTTGGAACAAGTGCATGCATTGGCCGTATAAAAGCTGCCATAGAAACTGATGATCTGGAATGAGTTTCTGTACCTTATCCATCCACTCACATTGGTACTGTCATGCTCAACACCCTTAACCTAATGCAATCAAAATCAGTTTTAAAATCTCAGATGACCTCCCTGCCAGCCTCAACAACTCATTTTAGCGGTAGAGAGCTCCAGGTTTATACACTGCTTTGTGCAAAGGGCTCAGATAGTTCAGTTGTTCTGTCAGCAAGCATTTATCATTTGTGAAACTAATAGCACATTTTGACATCTGCATATCGGCAATTATATATGGAAAGTGGTGCTAATGATTCTTCACTTTACTGTGTGCCTTATGGCAAATTAATTAGAAATCACTGAATTGATATAAACATATATGTCTTATGATATTAGTCCCATTGCAAAAGCCCACAAAGAGAAAACATATTTTTGAATGAAGTGCCATTTAAACAGAATTTCTTTTATTACTTACGAACAATATCCCCAGGCTGAGAAAATCTAATCTTGCTTTTGTGAAATCTCATCTTTCTCTATATTATAAGTATAATCCTAGATTTTTAGGATGATATTTTTAAAAGTTTATTTATAACATTTCATTTTTAAAAATCTTAATCACATGTGCACATCCAAATCATTATGTTATCTTCTGCAAAATGATTAAAATGTGAACTATAATCGCTGTTTTACACTTCCTGATTTGCTTTCTGTGAGTATTCAATGTTGTCAACCACATAATCTGCCTGATGCCAACACACTTTCAGGAATGCCTAGAGATACTCTTCAATCAATGCAAGGTTTGGTTTGACATTAGGAAAGGGGATATTCACAGCATCGAGACTGTGAGGTGTGGAGTGTGGAGTTTCTTCCTTCAGTTAGTTTTTTCATTGTCCACCACCAGACATGATTGGATTTGCTGGAACTTTGATCGAGTTTGTTGTTTGTAGAATTGCTTGGCGATGGCATGCTGTTTCTGCTGTTTAGCATGCATGTTACCCTGAACTGTAGCCTGACTATGTTATCGCCTCATTTTCTGGTATGCCAAGTCTTGCTCCTGGCATGCTCTCTTGCACTCTTTATTGAACTATTGGCTTGGTGGTGTTGGTAAAGTAATGCTGGGCCACGAGGTGTAGATTGTCAGTGTAAACAATACTGCTCTTATTGATGGCTTACAGCACCTTATGCCCTGTACTGATTTGCTAGATCTGTTCACACCATGATAGTGCACAAAATACAGTGAATGGTTTGATTCATGTATACTGAAGGATGGACTTGGTCTCAAGGTCTCTGTGGTGGATTAGTTGTTTTCAACTAAGGTCACCGGATTTGAAACATTAAGACCATACCATAAGACCATAAGACATAGGAGCGGAAGTAAGGCCATTCGGCCCATCGAGTCCACTCCGCCATTCAATCATGGCTGATGGGCATTTCAACTCCACTTACCCGCATTCTCCCCGTAGCCCTTAATTCCTTGTGACATCAAGAATTTAGGGCTACGGGGAGAATGCGGGTAAATGGAGTTGAAATGCCCATCAGCCATGATTGAATGGCGGAGTGGACTCAAGGGGCCAAATGGCCTTACTTCACTCCTATGTCTGATGGTCTTATGGTCTTATTTTCAGTACATGACAATTAAATATCTGTGGTCTCTATAGCTCATTATTTGTACATCTTGTATGCAAAGGAGTGTGTTACCCTAGGTTTCTTACCCTAGGAATGGCTAAAATAAAGAAGGTTATTTAGATTCATTTATTTATCCTGAAATGCACAGGCACACATGCACATATCAAAATTGGATGAAATAATGATTTTTACAAATTACAGCTAATTCAGTCTCTTACTTACAATTCCTAGTTTCCCATGTGACTGGCCTGTGGTTTCCTGAATGGATTTGGCAATTTAAACATTACGTGAGGTAGTGCAAAGGATTCAAAGCAGGCTGTGAGGTTTCTTCTTGTTGGATGTCAAGGAGGTTGGTTCTTAGGTGAATGTTGAAAAAGGAATAGGCAAATTACTTTGGCTGTTTGATGACACAGAGTTAGTTATAGAGTCTGGTTCTCAGACTGTCTGACAGCTGATGGCTTGGATGGATTTGCTGAGACAGTGGGCTAAGAAAATAAAATTCTCCGAAACCAGTTTTGGTCACATGACTGCAGGCTAACACACTGATGTCCATTCAATCTAATTGGGACAGGGGAGGTCATAACAATGCAATGTGAAGTTGATAGCAGCCACTGAGTTTCAATTCTCCCTTTAGTCCAGTGTAAAACATAGAAACAGATGGATTAGGAATCCAAGAGATATTGGCTGTTGGCTGTTAGATATGCTCAACTATGTCCATATTTAATTAGATTAGATAATTATTAAGCAATTATCAGCGAGTAATATTGCATGCAAGGCTACTTAATAATAAACAATACAATGATGTTGAGAATAGTACATGATTAGAGGATTGGCTAACTAGTAAAAGACCCATAGTTGAGATAATGAGATCATTTTGAGAATAGCTACCTGTAACTAGCCACAGGGACTTTTGAAAGATCTCAACCAACGCCTCCGCTATTTCCTCAACCACCTCCCTCAGAACTCTAGGATGTAGCCCATCAGGGCCATGAGATTTATCAATTTTAAGACCTTTTAGCTTTTCTAGCACTTTCTCTTTTGTAATGGCAACCATACTCAACTCAGCCCACTGACTCCCTTTACTTGTTGGGATATTACTCATGTCTTCCACTGTGAAGACTGATGCAAAGTACTTATTAAGTTCTCCTGCTATTTCCTTATCTCCCATCACTAGCCTTCCAGCATCAGTTTGAAGTGGCCCAATGTCTAATTTTGCCTGTCGTTTGTTTCTTATGTATTGAAAGAAACTTTTACTATCATTTCTAATATTAACTGGCTCAACTACCTTCATATTTGATCCTCTCCTTCCTTATTTCTCTCTTTGTTATCCTCTGTTTGTTTTTGTAGCTTTCCCAATCTTCTGATTTCCCACTGCTCTTGGCCACTTCATAGGATCTCTCTTTTTCTTTGATAGATTTCCTGACTTCCTTTGTCAGCCATGGCTGTCTAATCCCTCCCCGGATAATCTTTCTTTTCTTGGGGATGAACCTCTGTACAGTGTCCTCAATTTTACCCACAAACTCCTGCTTTCTCTCCATAGATGCTGCCAGACCTGCTGAGTTTCTCCAGCAATTTTTGTTTTAGTGTGTTTCAGATCTCCAGCATCCACAGTTCTCTGTGCTATTTTATGTGACTTGCGATGTGACGCACAGATGCATCTGCAAGAGGTAGATTGGTGAGGAAAAGATCTAGTTGGCTTTTCCTTGCTTTCAATTCCTTTGCCATCTGCTCCAGACCCAGTTTAGAAGTTACATTCTAAAGGTCCTGACCAGCTTGATCAGTATGTGGTGGTGCCCAACCACTTTTAGTGACGGACATTGAGGTCCTCTCCTCAGAATACATTCAGTTCCCGTGCCACCTTCAGCGCTTCTTCCAAGTAACATGGAAGAGAATGGATTCATCAGCTGAGGTAGAAGGCGAGGTGTTGGTATTCAGTAGGAAGCTTCTTTGCCCATGTTTGATTTGATGCAATGAGACTTCATTTGGTTTGGAGTCAATACTGAGGACTTCCAGGGCAACTATTTCCCACCTCTATAGCACTGTGCCACCACCTTTGGTGGGTCTTTCTTGGAGATGGGACATAGACCCAAGGTTAATGATGGTGGTGCTTGGATGTTGTAGGACATGATTTGTTGAGAATGACTATGTTAGGTTGATTCTTTTATCATGCTCATATATGTTTGGGGACAAAAGAAATCTGCATTTTCTTTTTTGGGGTGTTGGTCCCTTTAAGAACTAGAGTTTTCTGAAAAAAGAATTCTTATAAAAAGCAGCAAGCTTTCTGTAATGATCATGTGCCCAAGCTGTCTGGGAGAGAAACAAGAGGAAAAGGTTAATAAGAAGTAGATTGGACACGCTGAAGGCAGGAAACATGTTTCCGCTGATGGGTGAGTCCCGAACCAGAGGACACAGCTTAAAAATACGGGGTAGGCCATTTAGGACAGAGATGAGGAGAAACTTCTTCACCCAGAGAGTGGTGGGTGTGTGGAATGCTCTGCCTCAGAGGGCAGTGGAGGCCCAGTCTCTGGATTTGTTTAAGAAAGAGTTGGGTAGAGCTCTCAAGGATAGTGGAATCAAGGGTTATGGAGATAAGGCAGGAACAGGATACTGATTGAGGATGATCCGCCATGATCATAATGAATGGTGGTGCAGGCTCGAAGGGCAGAATGGCCAACTCCTGCACCTATTGTCTAAGTAAAGAATAGGGGTGAATAGATTGTGTGGGTGGTTCTGTTTCAGGCAGACCTTCCTGAGTAGGAAGCAATCTCACTGCAGAAAAAAACGTTGCTTTCATTTGGAATTTTGTCAGCAAAAGGTTGAAAACCCTTCTCCATTGAGTGACTCCTACCACGAAGTTGAATATCTAGAATTTGCCATAATGAGAAGAGAGAAGGAAAGAGATTTAGAGAGCTATAGCTCTAGAAGGAGAGAATTCTAGAACCAGGAATGATTTTACCTGGGGTAGCTTCACTGAAGACAACAGCGCCATCATTGTTGTACTGGGAATCTACATGCTCTTCATCCCCATGTCCACTGCCTGATTACCTTGATTTTTTTTCTAAGGGACCTGCCATAACTTGTTTAAAAATAGTTCCTCTATCATTTTCCCAAAGATGTATTTTAACTTTATTGACCTGTAGTGTCTTGCTTTTCTTTTAAAAAAGGAAGTTGCTTTTGCTGTTTTACAATTATCATCAATATCATAGAATCTCTAGTGTGGGACCAGCCCTTCGGCCCAACAAGTCCACACTGATCTTCCGAACAGCAACCCCACCCAGACCCATTGCCCTACACTATATTTACCCCTGACTAATGTACCCACCCACATGTCCCTGAACACTATGGGCAATTTAGCTTGGCCAATTCACCTAACCTGCCATCTTCAGACTATGGGAGGAAACCCGTGCAGACACGTGGAGAATGGACAAATTCCATACAGACAGTCGCCCAAGGCTGGAATCATACGCAGGTTCCTAGCACTGTGAGGCAGCAGTGCTAACCGCTGAGCCACCGTATCGCTAATGGAAGCTCCCCAAAATCTAGGGAATATTGGAAAATTAAAAGCAACTCATCCACTATCTCACTCACCACTTCCTTTAAGTTTCTAGGATGAAGTCCATCGGGAGATGAGGACTTGTAGCTCCAATTATTCACTCAGTGTCATTTTCCTGGTGATTATAACCTTCTTGAGTTGTTCCCACCCTTCCTTTTCCTCTGTTACAGTTATTTCTGGAATGTTACTACTTTCCTCTACTTATTTAAATTGTGTAATAGCTTTAACTTTAACCACAGATTGGATTTGTTTTCTTTTTGGAATATAACTATTATGCGCATTCAAAAGTATTCCCTTTAATGTTTGCAATGGCATTGACATTGACCTATCCCTGGTTTGTGACTCATTTTCACTAGTTTTGCTTTCATGCTCTCATAATGACCCTTAATTAAGTTTAAAGTACCAGTCTTAGACTCACTCTTCTCCCCCTCAAACTGAATGCAAAATGCAATCATATTATGATTCCTGCAATCGAGGGTGATTGTGCTCTGAGATCATTATTAATGCTATCCCCACACCTAATACCTGGTCTGGCACAGCTTGATCTCTGGTTTCCTCCAAAATGGGATGTTTTAAAACCTAGCCTGATAACATTCCATAAACTCTTCATCTGAGCTGCCCTAGACCATCTAATTTTTAAAGTCTTGAATAAAATTAAAATCTTTCCGACAAGCTCCCATTATTTCTTACCTGATCTGCCCTACCACAGGGTTGCTGTTGGGGCCAGGAGTTTGTACACCACTCCCACCAATGACTCTTTGTTTTTATTGTTTCTTATCTCTACCCAAATCTGGTTTCCTAAACTTTGATCTTGCCTCTCATTATACCAAGGTGGCTCAGTGGTTAGTGCTGCTGTCTCACAGTGACAGGGACCCAGGTTCCATTCCACCCTCGCTGTGGAGTTTGCACAACCTCCCTGTGTCTTCATAGGTTTCCTCCAGGTGTTCCAGTTTCGTCCCACAGCGCAAAGATGTGCAGGTTAGGTGAATTGGCCATGCTAAATTGCCCATAGTGTCCAGGAATATGCAGGCCACGTGGATTAGCCAATGGAAATGCAGGGATAGGGTAGGGGGTTGGGTCTGGCTGTGATGCTCTTCAGAGGGGCGATATGGACTTGATGGGCTGAATGGCCTGCTTCCACACTGTAGGGATTCTATGATACACTAATATCGTCGGTAATTAACAGAACCTGGCTTCTGGTGCATCCTAAATGTTCAAATCCCTGTCATCCTGCATCCATTTTGTTATAATTAGATTATCCTTATCCATCTTTTATAGTGCCGTTGGTTCACCTGCTTTTTTTTCCCAAGCTACATGTATTCAGATACAAAACCTTTAATTTTGTCTTTTTATCATTTTGTGAACTCCAGCATTCTCCATTGACATTTCTTCTTAGATTTGTTACATTCTGATCCTTCCTGCCATGGTCTGTTTATCATCTTCCACATTAATGCCATAATCTCTTGCTGAAATGAGACCAGAAAGAGTTGGACATGCTCAGCAGCTCTGTCAAGAGGGAAATGGAGTGAGCTCTTCATGACTGTGACCCATCTCAGGGTACTCGTCAGTTCTGGTAAATAGATTATTTAAACCTCAGAGATTGTTGAGACCAGATCAGCTTGCTGTAATTATTCAGTTAGTCATGATTCATTAGCCTGCTGTCTGGACTGCATTTCTTGGCCAAGTTATCATGTGCTGATTATTGACAGAAACTATATAGCATGAAATTAGGATATTTCTGGCAACCCAGAACCAGGGGTCAGAGTCTAAGGATACAGGGTAGACCACTTCAGACTGAGATGAGGAGAAATGTCTTCACCCAGAGAGTGGAATTGTTTGCCACAGAAAACAGTTGAGGCCAAAACATTGAACATTGTCAGGAAGGAGTTAGGTATAGTTCTCCGAGCTGAATGAATCAAAGGGCATGGAGAGAAAGCAGGAACAGGAGACTGAGTTGGATGATCATATTGAATGGTGAAGCAGATTCAGTGGGCTGAATGGTCTACTCCTGTTTCTATTTTCCAGCCTTCTGTACTCGTGAACCTATACAGGAAACGACCAAAAGGATAATGGAATGCTAGCCTTTCTAAGAGCACAAGAACTTTGCAGTGGGAGTAGGCCATTCGGCCCCTCAAACCTGCTGCACTATTCTAGATCATGGCTGATCATCTACATCACTGTTATTGTCCCCTGGTATCCCTGTGTCCCTTAATGTAATTTTTTTACTAGAAACCTACCAGTCTCTGTCTTGAACACACTTGCATTTCCAAAGATATACCATTCTTTGAATGACGAAATTCCTCCTCATCTCAGTCGTAAATGGTCCACCTTTTCAATGAGACTGTGTTGCATAGTTCTAAACCCTGGCCAAACCAAGGGAGCTACCTTCCCTGTATCCACTCTGTCCAACCTCTGGAGAATTTTGTGAGTTTCAATGAGACCACCTCTCATTCTTCTCAATTCGAGAGAACATTGAGGTATCTAAAGGACTTGAATACAAGGAGGTCGACGTCTTGCTTGTATTATCAAAGGCCCTGTAAGGCCACACCTGGATTCACTTTGAACAGTATGTGGGGCAACACCCATTTTCCTGGCTTTTATCGATACAGATAGTGAAGGGAGTGTAGTGTGGAATTACCAGGATTTAGAAGGTTAAGAGGCAATCTGATTAACATTCCCAGACATAAAGGGGAACAGAGAGACAGAAACAACCTCTTCCTGCTGCTTGGAGAGTCTGGGACAAGGAAGCAATTTCTAAACAATCAATAGTTCAGGAGCCAAACTAAAATGAAGAAGCTTTGCAAAAGCTGTTTGCAGTTTGGAAATCCTTTTGAACTTGATGCCATGTCAATAGTAAATTTTCAAAGTGAAGTTGATCAACATTTGTCAGCCGTAGGGGATACAGGACAAATTATGGATATCAGGCACTTTCTCATTGATTAGCAGAACCAGCTCCAGGGAATAATTGGCCTCCAAATGCCTCTATGTTCCCTAATTGCAAAATCATTTGTCCTGATAGCACTCAGTCACTGGTTGCTGGACGCTGTGAATGGTCCATTACGGGTAAAGGATGTTGCAGTGAAGTGTTAAGTGGTTTGCAGTCCGGCTTGGCTTTTAAATAGGTGGTTCCTGATCATAATCCAATGGATGGCCAATTACATTGCAGATGCTCTACATGCCCATGGGAATAATACGAACATCTATAGTTTAATGCAATAAATTTAATTGGTCGCTTCATTTGATTTTGTTTTTCAGAGGTACATTTTTAAGGATCTATTAAAAGATGTCTGTTTCCACTACACCTCATATACAGTGTATTCAAAGCAGGACGGTTTAGAAAGTCAAACACAGAAACTCAAGAAATATAGAAAAGAGCAGCAGGAGGAGGCCATTTGGCCCTTCCATCCTGCTCCGCCGTTCAGTAGGATCATGGCTGATCATCCAGTTCAGTTTCTTGTTCCTGTTTATTCCCTTACCCTTTGATCCCTTTAGCCCTAAGAACTTTATCTAACACGTTTTTGAAAATATTCAGTGCTTCGGCCTCATCCGCTTCCTGTGGTAGAGAAATAGTACCTTGAGAAATAGAATATCTTATAAGTCAAAGCCAACCAATGGAAAAGCAACATCACATTGAAAACATGAAAGGTTCTCGCTGCTTCTTAACTGAAGAAAAATGACCGGCCGCCCTAATGTTTTAACCTTTCAGCAGTTGGTAAGAATCATAGAATGAATCAGTAGCAAAGAAAGTGATGGCCTTGTGGTATTGCTGCTAAATTATTAATCCAGGGACCCAGGTAATGTTCTGGGGACCCAGGTTGAAATTTGAATTCAATAAAAAAGTCTGGAATTATGAGTCTAATGATGACCATGGAATTCTTGCGAATTGTTGTAAAATCCCATCTGGTTCACTATATCTTTTAGGGATAAAAATCTGATTTCTTCTGGTCTGACCTACATGTGACTCCAAACCCACAGTAATGTCGTTAAATCTGAACTACCCTCTGGGCAATTAGGGATGGGCACTAAATGCTGGCCAGGCCAGTGATGTCTACGTTTTGTGAATGAATTTTAGAAACGTGGAGACCATTCAGGCCATTGTGTTAGTGCAGGCTCCTTGGAAGAGTCATCAAGATGGTCTCCTTTCAACTGTTGTCTCCCCATCATCATGCGAAGTTTGTTATTTGTTCACAGGATGTGGGCGTCTCTGGCTCAGCCATCTTTTATTGCCTATCCCTAATTACCCAGAGGGCAGTCAAGAGTTACCAAAATTGCTGTGGGTCTGGAGTCACATGTAGACCAGACCAGGTAAGGATGGTAGTTTCCTTCCCTAAAGGACATAAGTGAACCCGATGGGTTTTTCCAACAATCGAGAATGGGTCAACATTAGATTCTTAATTCCAGATTTTTAAAATTGAATCCAAATTCCACTATCTGCCATGGTGGGATTTGAACCCAAGTCCCCAATCTGTTGGCCTGGGGCTCTCGATTACTACTCCAGTTTTAATACCATACGGCCCCACCTCCTCTAAATTCTCCTGATATGTTCTGGTTTAAAGTGCACTCCCAGTTCACAAGCTCTACGCAAAAGAGAGATGTCAAAGAGCTTGGGACAAAGTTATCAGGAAGTGATCTCTGATACTTTGTTATCAAGAATATTAATGAAAGGCATGTACTTGAACAGAGTTTTCTGTGTCTGGGGAAGAATAACTAAGTTCTGTAAATCAAAGTTTGTGAGAAGATTTGTAGCTCGGGTGCTCGTTGTTGGGGTTCTGTTCACCGAGCTGGAAATTTTTGTTGCAAACGTTTCGTCCCCTGTCTAGGTGACATCCTCAGTGCTTGGGAGCCTCCTGTGAAGCGCTTCTGTGGTGTTTCCTCCGGCATTTATAGTGGCCTGTCCCTGCCGCTTCCGGTTGTCATTCCGGATTGTCTGTAAATCATTGCAAACTGCTGTGAGATCTCATGCCATTGCCTCAACGCTGTTTTTTTAATAAACTTGTTGAGTAATTTATGGCTTAATCTACCACAGGGATGATTCTTTGTTCTGCTGCTGTAGGAATCCGGGAAAATCATGAAGGAATTTGTAATCTATCCTGTAAACCTGATACAGTATTAAGTGTTTCTAGTCAGAAGGAGACCTGCCATATGTGGAGACACTGGAAAAGCTGCAATTGTTTCCTTTAAAGTAGAGAAGGTTAAGGGAGGGTTCAATAGAAATAGGAGCATAGACTCAGAGCACAGAAACAGACTCTTCGGTCCAACTCTGCACTGACTGATAATCCCAATCTGACCTGATCCCATTTGCCAGCACTTCACCCATATCCCTTTAAACCCTCCCTATTCATGTATCCATCCAGATGCTTTTTAAATGTTGTAATTGTACCAGCCTCCACCACTTCTCCTGGCAGCTCGTTCCGTACATGCACCACCCTCTGTGTGAAAAGGTTACCCCTCAGATCCTTTTTAAATCTTAGCGCCCTCGCCTTTAACCTATCCCCTCTAGTTCTGGACTCTCCCACCCCAGGGAAAAGACCTTGCCTATTTACCCTATCCAAGTCACTCATGATTTTAGAAACTTCTATATCACCACCCATCGGTCCCTGACGTTCCAGGGAAGAAAATTCCATCCTATTCAGCCTCTCCCTATAACTTAAAACCTCCAGTTCCAGCAACATGCTTGTAAATTATTTCTGCATGCTCTCAAGTTTAATAACATTCTTCCTATAGAAGGGCGACCAGAGTTGTGTGCAGTATTCCAAAAGTGGCCTCACCAATGTTCTGTACAGGTGCAACATGACCTCACAACTCCAATACTCAATGTTGTGACCAATAAGGCAAAGGTGAGGACTGCAGATGCTGGAGATCAGAGTCTAGATCAGAGTGGTGCTGGAAAAGCACAGGAGGTCAGGCAGCATCCGAGGAGCAGGAAAATCAACGTTTCAGGCCCTTCATCAGGACTGAAGGCAGGGAACGTCAAGGGTGGAGAGGTAAATAGGAGGGGTGTAGGGGTGGGGAGAAGGTAGCAAAGAGTACAATAGGTGAATGGGAGTGGGGATGGAGGTGATAGGTCA
>NC_057720.1:5553403-5563609 GCF_004010195.1 Chiloscyllium plagiosum
TGGAGGTGGCAGAAATGTTGGCGGATGATTTGGTTTATGCGAAGATTGGTAGGGTGGAAGGTGAGCACCAGGGGCATTCTGTCCTTGTTACGGTTGGAGGGGTGGGGTCTGAGGGCAGAAGTGCGGGATGTGTTGGAGGGCATCTTCAACCACTTGGGAGGGGAAATTGCGGTCTCAAAGAAGGAGGCCATCTGGTGTGTTGTGTGGTGGAACTGCTCCTCCTGGGAGCAGATACGACGGAGGCGGAGGAATTGGGAATACAGGGTGGCATTTTTGCAGGAGGTAGTGTGGGGAGAGGTGTAATCCAGGTAGCTGTGGGAGTCAGTGGGTTTGTAAAAAATGTCAGTGTCAAGTTGGTTGTCATTGATGGAGATGGAAAGATCCAGGAAGAGGAGGGAGGTGTCAGAGATGGCCCAGGTGAATTTAAGGTCAGGGTGGAATGTGTTGATGAAGTTGGTGAACTGCTCAACCTCCTCGCGGGAGCACGAGGTGGCACCAATGCAGTCATCAATGTAGCGGAGGAAGAGGTGGGGAGTGGTGCCGGTGTAATTACGGAAGATGAACTGCTCTACGTAGCCAACAAAGAGACAGGCACAGCTGGGGCCAATACGGGTGCCCATGGCTACGCCTTTTTTCTGGAGTAAGTGGGAGGATTCGAAGGAGAAATTGTTAAGGGTGAGGACTAGTTCAGCCAAACGAATGAGAGTGTCAGTGGAAAGGTACTGTTAGGGACATCGGGAGAGGAAGAAACAAGGGCTTGGAGGCCCTGGTCATGGTGGATGGAGGTGTAGAGGGACTGGACGTTCATGGTGAAGATGAGGCGTTGGAGGCCGGGGAAACGGAAGTCTTGGAGGAGGTGGAGGGCGTGGGTGGTGTCTCGAACATATGTGGTGAGGTCTTGGACTAGGGGGGATAGGACAGTGTCGAGGTAGGTAGAGATGAGTTCAGTGGGGCAGGAGCATGCTGAGACAATGGGTCGGCCAGGGTGGTCAGGCTTGTGGATCTTGGGAAGGAGGTAGAACCGGGCAGTGCGGGGTTCCCGGACTATGAGGTTGGAAGCTGTGGATGGGAGATCTCCTGAGGTGATGAGGTTCTGGCTTCAGCGGTGTAGAGGTCAGTGCGCCAAACTGCTACCGCCCCCTTTATTCGCTGGCTTGATGGTGAGGTCGGCATTGGAGCAGAGGGAGTGGAGGGCTGTGTGTTGTGAGGGTGAGAGGTTCGAGTAGGGGAGGGGGGGTAGACAGTTGGAGGCGGTTAATATCCCGGCGGCAGTTGGAAATGAAGAGGTCGAGGGCGGGTAATAGGCCAGCGCGGGATGTCCAAGTGGATGGAGTGGGTTGGAGGTGGGCGAAGGGGTCCTCGGAAGGTGGGCCCGAGTCCTAATCGTAAAAGTAAGCTCCGAGGCGGGGGCGGCGGAAGAAGTATTCGATGTCACAACGTGTATTAAATTTATTGATGCGTGGGCAGAGGGGGACGAAGGTGAGGCCTTTGCTGAGGACT
Organism: Chiloscyllium plagiosum; assembly: GCF_004010195.1. Taxonomy (NCBI): domain Eukaryota; kingdom Metazoa; phylum Chordata; class Chondrichthyes; order Orectolobiformes; family Hemiscylliidae; genus Chiloscyllium; species Chiloscyllium plagiosum. The sequence continues at coordinate 5,554,904 of NC_057720.1, forward strand.
GATCACTTGTCCTCAGTGTGGGGGAGGTCTGGGAGGATGGTGAAAACTTGGCAGGGTTGGGAGCTAGGACCTGGGGGTTAGGTGTGGAGCTGGGAGTGGGGGCGCAGCCTGTAACTGGAGTGGGGGCAAGCATGCCAAATGTTTTGTTTGTAACATGTTGAAACCTAGAATCATATAATTATAGAATATACAATACAGAAGGAGGCCTTTCAACTCATCGTGTCTGGACTTGCTCCAGAAAGAGCTACCCAGCCAGTCCCATTCTCCAGCCCTATCTCCATAGCCCTCTAAATTCATCACTTTCTAATATGCATCCAGCTCTGTTTAGAAGAGAAGGTTGCCCATGGTAGCGTGATGGAGAAAGTGAAGTTGCATGTGGTACAGGTTGTACTAGGGAGATGGATAGAGAACTGGCTGGGCAACAGGAGACAGAGAGTAATAGTGGAAGAGAGTTTCTCAAAATGGAGACCAGTGACCAGTGGTGTTCCATAGGGATCCGTGATGGGACCACTGTTGTTTGTGATATACACAAATGTTTGGAAGAATTTATATCCATTCAAGAACAAAGAACAAAGGACAAAAAAAATTCACAGCACAGGAACAGGCCCTTCGGCCCTCCAAGCCTGTGCCAATCCAGACCCTCTATCCAAACCTGTCGCCTATTTTCTAAGGATCCCTCTGCTCCCTGCCCATTCATGTATCTGTCTAAATACATCTTAAATGATGCTATCATCCCCACCTTTACCACCTCGATTGGCAATGCATTCCAGGCACCCACCACCCTCTGCATAAAGAACCTTCCACGTTTAGCTCCCTTAAACATTTTCCCTTTCACCTTGAACTTGTGATTTTGTAGACCTCAATCAGGTCCTCCCTCAACCTTCATCTTTCTAATGAAACTAATTATAATCTGCTCAACTGTCTTCATAGCTAGCACCCTCCATACAAGGCAACATCCTGGTGAACCTCCTCTGCACCTTCTCCAAAGCATCCACATCCTTTTGGTAATGTGGCGACCAGAATCTGCAAAATGTACATCCCTAAAATTTCATTAGACAAGCATTTATGATTGAAGGGGCAAGGAGGTGGCGGTGAGGTTGGGGGTTGAGATGGGGGGGGACGTGGTGAATGGTTGAGGTGGGAACGAGTGTTGGGACATTATTTTGAATTTTACCTACCTCTGCACATTCAGCACTGACCAAAGATGCTTCTAGTTGGTAGAAGGTGAAAGATGGTTCAGGAGTGTTCTGGTGAGTGAGTTGGTGCGGCTGCTTTTCTTCGGCTCAGACTTTGCAGGAATGCTGGTGGAATTGGCAATGTTCACCACCATCGTTACTTGTGTCCAAGTGACAGTAACTCGGGGATTCTGCACAGGAGACAGGGTAACATGGGCTTTCACAAGTTTCTATCAGTGATTTGATATTGCTGTAAAATGAGCACCGTCGAGGCATCCCCAGTTCTTACAATGAGACTCTCATTTTTACACAGTTAGTCTCACTGTAAAAATCTTTTTAAAATGTGATAAAATGATAAATTATAAATTAACATTAACATTACCACCTCAGCAATCTAAAACTAATTTGATTTTTGTGAAGCAACAAATTTCTCTGGTATGATTTTTAAAAAATCACATTTTTCAGCATAACATTTTAAAACTTTTTAATGTTGTTTTAGCTTCGATCTCAATTTAATTAGAGCAGTGTGGTGGCTCAGTGGTTAGTACTGCTGTCTTACAGTGGTAGGGGCCTGGGCTCAATTCCAGCCTTGGGTGACTGTCTGTGTGGAGTTTGCACATTCTCCCTATTTCTGGGTGCTCTGGTTTCCTCCCATAGACCATAGTGTGCAGGTTAGGTGGATTAGCCATGCTCAATTACCCATAGTGTGCAGGTTAGATGGATTGACTGTGCTAATTTGTCCATAGTATGTAGGTTAGGTGGATTAGCCATGGGAAGTCTAGGGTGCGGTGGGAGGGTCAGTGTGAACTTGTTGGGCTGAATAGTCTGCTTCTACACTGTAGGATTTATATCATTGATTTTGTTCTCTGAAAAAGGATGTGAAAATTCAAAGGGATAAACTTTGAATTTGCTTTGCAGATAAGCTTTGTCGATGCTGTAAATCAGAAACAAACAGAGATTGCTGGAAAAGCTCAGCAGGTCTGGCAGCATCTGTGGAGAGAAATCTGAGTTAACATTTCAGGTCCAGTGACCCTTCCTCTTCACAGATGCTGCCAGACCTGCTGAGCTTTTCCAGCAACCTCTGTTTTTGCTTTTCCTTCTGCCGTGCTGTCAGCGGGAATGCTTAAGTGTGATTGGCTGCTTTCCCTGTGCGATGGTGTCATGGCCGCTGGAGGTTCCCTTGACTTATTGCAAGATGAGAACAGCTGAGATGGCTTGGCGCTTTGTGTGCATCTTTCTTTGAGTGACACTGTTGTGGAGATAACTTGCTGCCTGAACCGTCCTTGTTTGCTTCCAGTTGAAATGTGGCATTATGGAGGGGGGGGGGGAATGGAAAGGCGGTTTCAGAATGCTGTCAATCGCTGTTTACTTGCTGCGTTCGCTGAGGCTGTCTCAGAGGTCCTTGTGACAGAATGTGATGTATGATCACAATTTAGGGACAGCATGGGCAGGGCGCTCACTCCTTCAGCAGTGGTTGTGGATTGATGAACAAACGGCCTGTCCGCTGTGGCTGGAATTGAGGTCTTTTGTCTGCAGCGAGTGGAGATGTTGTCATACAAAGCTGATCAGTGTCCTTCCTCCTTCCAGCAGACTCTGAGCAGCGTTCAGACCTCCGTCTGCTGCAATGGACTGACTGAAAAGAAACATATATCACCCACGTGGATCCCCTACCCACCATCCTGACAGCCAGGAGTGAGTTTCCAGCCTCTGTCGCTACATCCTGCCAACTGAACGATGCCTTCATTCCCGATTGATGGAGGTAAGCGGAAAGGTCACACCATTTATTTTAAGAGGCATTTTTGTCAGATACCAAGCAGCCCCACAGCACTGAGCTCTGCACATACAGAGTCCCTCCTTTTAGCTCAGAGGGGGCCTATTTTAGCAATGGAGTGTTTATTGAACTATTCAGTGCCCTGTACATTGTTGTGCTCCTTAAGGTTGAGTCTGTCTGACCATTTATAAGAATACCCACTGCTATTACCTCCTGAAAGACAATTAGAGATGGACATTAAACAGTAGCCTGCGACAGTGCTCATAGGCCACAACTGAATACAATTTAAGGGATGGCTCACTGGCTAGCACTGTGGCCTCACAGCGTCAGGGACATGGGTTCGACTCCAACCTCGGGTGACTGTCTGTGTACAGTTTGCATGTTCTCCCTGTGTCTGTGTGGACTTCCTCCCGGGTGCTCCGCTCTCCTACCACATTCCAAAGATGTGCAGGTTGGGATGGATTGACCATGGGAAATTGTCTATAGTGTTCAAGGAATCTGCAGGCTAGGGGGCTTAGCTACGGGAAACGCAGGGTTATAGGGTAGGGAGTTGGGTCTGGGTGGGATACTCTTCGCAGGGTTTGCTTGAACTGGAAGGGCTGAATGGCCAGTTCCATGCAATTGGGATTCTATGATACCACCACGTCTGATATCCCTCGGTTAAAAATCTGTCCATCACAGATATAGCTGCCTTCAAAGATGGTGCACACACAGACCTCTTCGGCAGAGAATTCTGAACATTCACAATAAATTTCTCAGCCTCAACGTCAGGCCAAAAGAATTGGCCTCTTTTTGCTGCGACAATTCCCCAGTTCCCAGGCTCCAGTGAATCTTAAGGAAATCAAAAGGACAATTTACTGACAGGACCAGTAATGTCATATTCACTGGCAGACGTGAGATTGTTTGGAAAAGCCATTCACTGCCCCCGACCCCTCCTCTCTCATAGTGGACCAGAAGATAGAGTGGAGCAATACCACCACCTGCTGGCTGCAAACCATATTAGCACAGGGTGGCTGGCGTGTGGGGAAGGAGCTTGGTTGGGTTAGGGATTGAGCGTATGCAAGATCCTTCTTGTTGTGTGCTGTTTATGCAAGTGCTTGTTGCACATCAATGAAATCGGAGCATGACCACAGAATTGTTACGGCCCTGAAGGAAGCCATTCAGCCTATCGGTGTCTTCTATCCCCTGGTGCCAATATCCTGTCTTTTCCTCATCTCCTCACACACCATTTCTATCCAAATCACCATCCAATGCGCTCTTGGATGCTTGAGCCTCCCTCACATTTCCAAGCAGGGCATTCCATAAGAAGGAGAGAGCCATTCAGCCCCTCAAATCTGCTGCACCATTCAATAAGTTCCTGGCTGATCTCATTGCATTTTCAATTCTGCATTCACATCCTGTGCAGATAAGACTTGATTCCCCTGTCGGTCAGACCATGAGGTATTGGATCAGAATTAGGCCATTTAGCCCATCAGATCTGTTCCATCATTCAATCATGCTGATATCTTTCTCAACCCCATTCTCCTGCCTTCTCCCCTTATCTCTTGATTCTCTTACTGATCAGAAACCTGATTCTGGATTAGTGGTGCTGGAAGAGCATAGCAGTTCAGGCAGCATCCAAGGAACATGACACGCAAATTCGTGAAGTGTTCCATATTTTTGATTTCGCTGCTCCTCGGATGCTGCCTGAACTGCTGTGCTCTTCCAGCACCACTAATCCAGAATCTGGTTTCCAGCATCTGCAGTCATTGTTTTTACCTACCTGATCAGGAACCTATCTATCTCTGTCTTAAATACACTCAATGATTTGGCCTCCACAGTCCTCTGTGGCAATGAGTTTCACAGATTCACCACCTTCTGGGTGAAGACATTCCTTTTCATCTTAGTACTGAAGGGTCATCCCTTTACTCTGAGGCTCTGCCTTCGGGTCCTAGTCTCTCCTACTAGGGGAACATCTCAGAGAGTCATAGAGTCCTACAGCATGGAGACAAACCCAGTCCATCCCAACCAAAATGTCCATCCATTTCCCTGCACCTGGCCCATATCCTTCTAAACTTTTCCTATCCATGTTTTTGTCCAAACGCCTTTGAAATGTTGTTAATGTCCCCACCTCAACCACTTTCACTGGCAGCTCATTCCATATGCGTACCACCCTCTGTGTAAAAGGTTTCCCCTCAGGTTTCCTTTTATTCTTTCCCCTCTAACCCTAAACTGATGCCCTCTAGTCCTTGATTCCCCGACCCTGGGAAAAAGACTGAGTGCAGTCACCCTCTCCATGTCTCTTATGATCTTATACACTTCTATAAGATCCTCCCTCAGTCTCCAATGCTCTAAAGAAAATGTCCTATCAAATTGTGCATCCAATTTGCCAGCTCCCTCTGGATTCAGTGTAAATTAACATAGAACATAGAACGTTACTGTGCAGTGCAGGCCCTTTGGCCCTCAATGTTACACCGACCTGTGAAATTAATCTGTTGCCCATCTAACCTAAACCATTCCATTATTATCCATATGTTTATCAAATGCCCATTTAAATGCCCTTAATGTCAGTGAGTCTACTGTTGCAGGCGGGTCGTTCCATGCCCCTCCTACTCTCTGAGTAAAGAAACTACCCCGGTATCTGTCCTAAATCTATCACCCCTCAATTTAAAGCTATGTCCCCTCGTGTTAGCCATCACCATCCGAGAAAAAAGGCTCTCACTGTCCATCCTGCCTAACCCTCTGATTATCTATATGACTTGATTAAGTCACCTCTCAACATTCTTCTCTTCAATGAAAACAGCCTCAAGGCCCTCAGCCTTTCCTCGTAAGACCTTCCTTCCATACCAGGCAACATCCTTGTAAATCTCCTCTGAACCCTTTCCAAAGCTTCCACATCCTTCCTATAATGCAGTGACCAGAACTGTACACAATACTCCAGATGCAGCCTTACCAGTCGTCTTGTAAATCTGAAACATGACCTCATGGCTCCGAAACTCAATCCCCCTACCGATAAACACCATCACACCATATGCCTTCTTAACAACCCTATTAACCTGAGTGGCAACGTTCAGGGATTTATGCATATCGACACCGAGATCTCTTTGTTCATCCACACTGCCAAGAATTTGACCATTAGCCCCGTACTCTGCATTCCTGTTACTTCTTCCGAAGTGAACTACCTCAAATTTTTCTGTATTAAATTCATTTGCCACTTCTCAGCTCAGCTCTTCAACTTATCTACAACATCCTTCTCTTTAACCTGCAACATCCTTCGGCACTATCCACAACTCTGTCTCCCTTAGTGTCGTCTGCAAATTTACTAACCATCCTTCTACGCCCACATCCAGATCATTTATAAAAATGACAAACGGTAGTGGCCCCAAAACAAATCTTTGTGGCATAGCACTGGTAACTGAGCTCCAGGATGAACATTTCCCATCAACCACTACCCTCTGTCTTCTTTCAGCTAGCCAATTTCTGATCCAAACCACTAAATCCCGAAACTTCTTATTTTGTGTAATAGCCTACCATGTGGAACTTATCAAATACTTTACTGAAGTCCATCTGAACCATATCAACTGCTTTACCCTCATCCACCCGTTTTGTCACCTTCTTGAAGAACTCAATAATGTTGGTGAGGCACGGCCTCCCTTCACAAAACCGTGTTGACCTTCCCTAATCAAATTATTCCTTTCCAGATGATCATAAATCCTATCTCTTACAATCTTTTCCAACATCTTACCCACAACTGAAGTAAGGCTCACTGGCCCATAATTACCAGGGTTGTCCCGACTCCCCTTCTTAAACAAGGGAAGTGCATTTGCTATCCTCCAGTCTTCTGGCACTACTCCTATTGACAATGATGACATAAAGATTGAGGCCAAAGACTCCGCGATCTCCTCCCTGGCTTCCCAGAGAATCCCAGAGTCTTATTTTCAAATCTTCCAAAATTGCTGAAACCTCCTCTTTGTCAGCTTCAATCCCATCTAATCTTGTAGCCTGTATCTCCGTATTCTCACTAACATTGCCCTTTTCCAATGGGAATCCTGAGGAAAAGTATTTATTAAGCGCTTCCCCTATGTCCTCAGATTCCACATACAACTTCCCATTACTGTTTTTGATTGGCCTTAATCTTACTCGAGTCATTCTTTTATTCCTGATATACCAATAGAAGGCCTTCGGGTTTTCCTTGATCCTATCCGTTAACAGATTCTCATGTTCCCTCCTGGTTCTTCTTAGCCTTCCCTTTAGATCTTTTCTGGCTAACATATAACTCTCAAGCTCCCTAACTGAGCCTTCACGCCTCATCCTCACAAAAGCCTTCTTCTTCCTCTTAACAAGATCTTCAAATTCTTTAGTAAACCATGGTTCCCTCGCTCAACAACTACTCCCTGCCTGATAGGTATATACTTATCGAGGGACCACAGCAGCTGTTCCTTGAATAAGTTCCACATTTCAAGTGTGTCCATCCCCCGCAGTTTCCTTCCCCATCCTATGCATCCTAAATCTTGCCTAATCACATCATAATTGCCTTTACCCCAGTTATAACTCTTTCCCTGCGGTATATACCTATTCCCGCCCATTGCTATTGTAATCATAACCGAATTATGGTCACTATCACCAAAATGCTCACCTACCTCCAAACCTAACACCTGGCCGGGTTGATTCCCTAGTACCAAATCCAATTTGGCATTGCTCCTTGTTGCCCTGTCTACATACTGTGCCAGAAAACACTCCGACACACACTGAACAAAAACTGACCCATCTAAACTACTTTAACCAAAGTATTCCCAGTCAATATTGGGGAAGTTAAAGTCCCCCATAACAACTACCATGTTACTCTCGCTCCCATCGAGAATCATCTTTGCTATCCTTTTCTCTACATCTCTGGAACTATTCAGACGCCTATAGAAAACCCCCAATAGGGTGACCTCTCTTTTCCTGTTTCTAACCTCAGCCCAAACTACCTCAGTGGATGAGTCCTCAAGCGTTTGTAGAGGTCCCGCCTTCCCCAGAGAGAGCTCCAGTTATCCAAGATCTTCCAGAGCAGACTGCCATGTCATACCATATCAATGGCCTTACTGAAATTCAGATAGATGATGTCTACCGCCCTGCCTTAATCAACCTTCCTGGTCACTTCATCAAAGAACTCTAACAAATTTGTAAGGCATGCTGACTATTCCTCATCAAACCCTATCTTTCCAAATGCATTTATATCCTATCTCTCAAAATCTTCTCAATTGACCTACCTACCACTGATGTTAAACTTGCTGGTTTATAGTTCCCAGGTTTTTGTTTGCAGCCTTTCTTGAATAAGGGCACAACATTCGCTACCATCCAGTCTTCTGGGACCTCACCCAAGGCAATGATGATGCAAAAATAACACCCAGGGATGCTGCAATGCCTCTCTGGCCTCTGACAGTGTTCTTGGATATATCTGGTCAGGACCAGGAGACTTATCCACCTTCATACATAGGGTCATAGAGATGTACAGCATGGAAACAGATCCATCTGCCCAACCTGTCCATGCCGACCTGAAATCCCAACCCAATCTAGTCCCACCTGCCAGCACCCGGCCCATATCCCTCCAAACCCTTCCTATTCATATACCCATCCAAATGCCTTTTAAATGTTACCAGCCTCCACCACTTCCTCTGGCAGCTCATTCCATACACACACCACCCTCTGCGTGAAAAGGTTGCCCCTTAGATCTCTTTCATATCTTTTCCCTCTCACCCTAAACCTATGCTCTCTAGTTCTGGACTCCTCCACCCCAGG
>NC_057720.1:5563915-5573580 GCF_004010195.1 Chiloscyllium plagiosum
ACTACACCTCCAATTTTGGTGTCAGCTGCAAACTTACTAACTATACCTCTTATGCTCACATCCAAATCATTTATGTAAATGACGAAAAGTAGTGGACCTAGCACCGATCCTTGTGGCACTCCACTGGTCACAGCCCTCTAGTCTGAAAAACAACCCTCCATCACCACCCTCTGTCTTCTACCTTTGAGCCAGTTCTGTATCCAAATGGCTAGTTCTCCCTGTATTCCATGAGATCTAACCTTGCTAATCAGTCTCCCATGGGGAACCTTGTCGAACCCCTTACTGAAGTCCATATAGATCACATCTACTGCTCCGCTCTCATCAATCCCCTTTGTTACTTCTTCAAGAAACTCAATCAAGTTTGTGAGACATGATTTCCCACGCACAAAGACATGTTGACTGTCCCTAATCAATCCTTGCCTTTCCAAATATATGTACATCCTGATCCATCCAACACCACCCCTGCTGTGATATGGACCGTCCCCAAGTCGAGATGTCTTTCTCCATGGTGAACAAAGAGTCATTGAGGACCTCGCCCATTTCCTGCAGTTCCACACATACATGTCCACTTTGTTTCTCAAGGGGCCCTATTCTCTACTTAGTTATTCTTTTTCCTTTAGTTTACTTAAAGAACCTCTTTGGATTCACTCTAATGCATCCTTTTCACCCTCCTAATTTCCTTCTTCAATAAACTCCTGTGTCCCATATGTATCTCTAGGTATTCCCTTAATATCAGCTGCCTCTACCTGAGCCATGCTGTCTTCTTTATTCTGGTCAAAGCCTCAATATCTCTTGTCATCCAGGGTTCCCTATTCTTGTAAACCTCGCCCTTCACCTTCCCAGGAACATATAGTCTTGAACTCTGGCTATCTCACTTTTAAAGGCCTCCCACTTCCCCTTTGCTTTCAAACAAACTACTCCAATCAACCCCTACAAGCTCTTTTCTAATTCCATTAGAATTCACCTTGCTCCAATTTCGAACTTGAACGTGTGGACCAGTTTTGTCCCTCTCCTGACTATTTTAAAAATTAATAGACCTATGGTCACTGGTCCCTAAGTGCTCCCCCACTGTCACCTCCAATACTTCTATTTCCCAAGAGTAGGTCAGGTTTTGGCCCTTCCTGAGCAGGACCCTCTATACAATTCTTGAGGAAACTTTCCTGAACGCACTTAACAAATTCTACCCCAACTAAGCCCTTAACTCTCTGGCAGTCCCAGTTTATGTTCGGAAAATTAAAATTCCCTCCTATTGTTCCTGCAAGTCTCCCCAGTCTCCCTGCCTATTGTTGAACAAAGAATATTACAGCACAGGAACAGGCCCTTCGGCCTTCCAAGCCTGCACCGATCCAGATCCTCTATTTAAACCTGTCACCTATTTTCCAAGGATCTGTATCCCTCTGCTCCCTGCCCATTCATGTATCTGTCTAGATACATCTTAAATGATGCTAACGTGCCCACCTCTACCACCTCCCCTGGCAATGCGTTCCAGGCACCCACCACCCTCTGCGTAAAGAACTTTCCAGACCTATCTCCCTTAAATGTTTCCCCCCTCACCTTGAACTCGTGACCCCTCGTAATTGAGTCCCCACTTTGGGAAAAGCTTCTTTCTATCCACCCTGTCTATTCGTCTTGTGATTTTGTAGACCTCGATCAGGTTCCCCCTCAACCTCCATCTTTCTGATGAAAATAATCCTAATCTACTCAACCTCTCTTCATAGCTAGTGCCCTCCATACCACGCAACATCTGGTGAATCTCCTCTGCACCCTCTCCAAAGCATTCACATCCTTTTGGTAATGTGGCGACCAGAACTGTATGCAGTATTCCAAATGTGGCCACACCTAAAGCCCTATACAACTGTAACATGACCTGCCAACTCTTGTACTCAATGTCCTGCCCAATGAAGGAAAGCATAGCATTTTGACATCTCTACTGACATGTGTTGCCACCTTCAGGGAACATTGGACCTGAACACCCAGATCTCCCTGTACATCAGTTTTCCCCAGGACTTTTCCATTTACTGTAAAGTTCACTCTTGAATTGGTTTTACCAAAATGCTGCACTCGCATTTGCCTGGATTGAATTCTAATTGCCATTTCTCTGCCCAACTCTCCAATCTATCTATATTCTGCTGTATTCTCTGACAGTCCCCTTCACTATCTGCTACTCCACCAATCTGCAAACTTGCTAATCAGACTATCTATACCTTCATCCAGATCATTTATGTTTATCACAAACAACAATGGTCCCAACACAGATCCCTGTGGGACACCACTGGTCACAGTTCTCCATTTTGAGAAACTCCCTTCAACTACTACTCTCTGTCTCCTGTTGCTCAGCCAATTCTCTACCCATCTCCCTAGTACACCTTGGACCGCATGCATCTTCACTTTCTCCTTCAGCCTACCATGGAGAACCTTATCGAACACCTTACTGAAGTCCTACAGCCCTTCCCTCATCAATCAACTTTGTCACTTCCTCAAAGAGTTCTATTAAGTTGGTAAGACATGACCTTCCCTGCACAAAACCATGTTTCCTATCACTGATAAGCCCATTTTCTTCCAAATGTAATTAGATCCTGTTCCTCTAATTTCTGTTGACTATTTGGGGGCCTGTAATACAACCCAAATAGCGTCACCATCCCCGTCTTATTTCTCAGCTCCACCCACAAAGCCTCATCAGATGATCCTTCAGTTATTTCATCTCTGATTACTCATCTTAATCAAAAATGCAGCACCCCCTCCCTCCCTTTCACTAACTCTGTCCCACCTAAAGCACCTGTACCCTAGTACATTAAGCTGCCAGTTATGTCCCTCCCTTAGCCAGGTTTCTGTAATGGTTATAATATCATAGTCCCATATACCTCTCCGTGCCCCTCCATGTCCACTCAATCCAGGCCTCTCAATGGTCTGTAAGTTTCAATCAGATCTCTCCTACCCTTCTAAATTCGATTGAGTACAGACCCAGTGTTCTCAACAGCCCTCATGTGACAAGACCTTTATCCTAGATGATTCTTGTAAACTTCCTTTGGACCCTTCTAATTCCAGCACACCCTTCCTTCAATACGGGGCCCAAAACCACTCACAATATTCCAAAACATGGTTTGCCCAGAGCCTTCAACAGCCTCAGCAGTACATCTCTGCTCTCGTAATCTGAAAGGTTCCAACCTGAAACTTTGACCCCCCCTGCTCCTCTGATGCTGCCTGACCTGATGTTCTTTTTCCAGTTACATTCTTTACCCACTCCAGCCCTCTTGAATTGAATGCCAACATTGCACCTGTCTTCGTAACTGCCAACTGAACCTGCATGTTAATGTTAACAGAATCTTGAACTAGGACTCCTTTGTACTTCAGATTTCTGAAGCCTTTCCCCATTTCGAAATACTTATTTTCTTCCTACCAAAGTGCGCAACCTCACACTTTCCTGCATTGCATTCCTCTGTCACTTCTTTGCCCACTTTATCAGCCGGTCCAAGTCCTTCAGCAACCTCTCCGCTTCATCAACACTACCTGATCCTCCACTTAACTTTGTGTCATCTGCAAACTTAACAAAATGCCCTCAGTTCCTTTGTCCAGATTATTAGAGTGTAATGTGAATAGTTATGGTCCAAACAGATACCCCTGTGGAACTCCAATAGTCACCGGCTGCCATCCTGAAAAAGACCCCTTCATCCCCACTCTCTGCCTTTTGCCAGTCAGCCAATCCTCTATCCAGGCCAATATCTTGCCCCTAACACCATGGGCTCTTACCTCATGGAGCAGCTTCCTGTGAAGTAACTTGTCAAATGCTTTCTGGAAATCCAAACACATCATACCCACTGGCTCCCCTTTGTCTAATTCGCTTATTACCTTCTCAAAGAATTGTGAAGAGTTGTCAGGCATGACCTCCCCTTGATGAAGCCATGTTGACACTACTCTACTTTGCCACGCACTTCCAAGTGCTCTGCAATCTCATCCTTAATAATAGATTCTAAAATTTTACCAACTACTGAGGTCAGGCCAACTGTACTAGAGTTTCTTGTCTTCTGCCTCCCTCTCTTTGTAAACAGGGTTGTTACATTAGCCATTTTCCAATCTCTAGGACCCTCTCTGACTCCAGTGATTTCTGAAAGATCACCACCAATGCCTCCACTATCTCCTCAGCTAACTCGTTTAGGACTCTAGGGTGGAGACCACCCTGGTCCGGGCAATTTATCCATGTTCAGTCTTTTCAACACTCCCAGCACTTTCTCCTTCGCGATGGCCACCATCTACCCCTCATTCTCTTGAAGTTCTGGTGTCTTCCCCTGTGAAAACTGATGCAAAGTACCTATTCATTTCCTCTGACATTTCTTTGTTCCCCATTACGATTCTCCAGCCTCATTTTCCAGTAATTCATGTACACTATTGCCTTTCTCTAACCTTTTCAATATTAGAAAACTCTGTTGCAATCTTCTTTTATATTACTAGCTAACTTGCCCTCACATTTCAAGTTCTCCCCAACTTATTGTTTTTTAGTTATCTTCTGCTGGTTTTTAAAGGCCTCTCAATCCTCAATTTCTCATTAATCTTCACCACATTGTATACTTTTCCTTTTGCTTTTTTGCTGCCCCTGACTTCCTCTGTCAGCCATGGTTCCCTCAACCTTCCCTTATCACGTTTCTTCTTCCTCGGGATGAGTTTCTGCTGGGCCTCCCGAATTACCCCCAGAATTTCCTGCCATTGCTGCTCCACCATCTTCCCTGCTAGACTCTCCTTCCAATCAACTCTGGCCATGTCCTCTCTCCTGTCTTTGTGGTTCCCTTCACTCAATTGTAATAGCATTACATCTGATTCTAGCTTCTCCCTCTCAAGCTGCAGGGTGAATTCTATCATTTTACAGGCGCTGCCCCTGGGGTTCCTTCACCTTAAGCTCAAGTATGCCTCATTACACATCAGTTGTCACACAGTTATTGGGAAAACCCATCTGGTTCACAGAGGTCCTTCAAAGAAGGAAACTGCCATCCTTACCTGGTCTGGCCAACATGTGACTCCAGACCCACAGCAATGTGGCAAACTCTTAACTCTGATTTGGGCAGTTAGGGATGGGCAATAAATACTGGCCGAGTCAGAGACACCCACATTCCATGAATTAATTTAAAAGAAAAATCCTCCCTTAAGGACCATAGAGTCTTTGAGTCACACAACATGGAAACATACCTTTGGTCCAACCAGTCCATGCCGAACATAGTCCCAAACTAAACTAGTCCCACCTGCCTCCTCCTGACCCATATCCCTCTAAACCTTTCCTATTCATGTACTTATCCAAATGTGTTTTAAACATTGTAATTATACCCACGTCCACCACTTCCTCAGGAAATTTCACACACGAACCACTCTCTGTGTAAACATTTTCCCCCTCATGTCTTTTTAAAATCTCTCTCCTTTCACCTTAAAAATGTGCCCCCTTGTCTTGACCTCCCCATCCTTGGGAAAAGACACCGACCATTAACTCTATGCATATACCTCATGATTTTACAAACTTCTGTCAGATCACCTCTCAACCTCCTACGCTCCAGTGAGAAAGTCCCAGCTTATCCTGTCTTTCTTTATAGCGCAAACCTTCTGTACTCGGCAATATCCTGGTAAATCTGTTCTGAATCCTCTGCAGCTTCCTATAACTGGGTGACCAGAACAATACTCCAGAAGAGTTTAGTGAACTAGATATATGTTTATTTCATAAGTGACATCATCTGACGAAGGACCAGTGCTCCGAAAGGTTATGATTTCAAATAAACCTGTTGGACTATAACCTGGTGTAGTCTAACTTCTGACTCTGTTTTGATATGCAGAGTGTGGAATAATTTCATTGAGTCTACCATTCCACTCAGTGATCCATGTGTGATGGAACTACAGGTTGGTGTAGACGGGTCAATGCCCACAGCCCTGAATGAGGCTGTTTGGCTCATCTTGCCTGTGCCTCTTTGCTGAGTCCCAAATCCCTGCTTCTGATTTGTATGTTCCTTATCCTCACACATCTGTTTAACTCACTCTTAAAGTTATTGATAATCACCTTTTACCACCATTTCAGGGAGGAATTTCCAATTCTCGACAACCCTCAGTAGACTCTCATCATCACATTACAGAAAGGATGTGATCGCTCTAGAGAGGGTCCAGAGGCGATTTACACGGATATTACCGAGACTGGAGAGTTTTAGCGGTGAGGCAAGATAGAAAAGGACAGGCAGTGGTATGGTAGTAGTGTCTCAAGACTAGAGGCTCAGGTTAATGCCCTAGAGTCATGGGTTCGTATCCCATCATGGCAGATGGTAAAATTTGAATTCAATAAAAAAAATTGACATCAGGTCTAATTGTAACCATTGTTGTAAAATCCCATCTGGTTCACTGGCTGCTCTTTTTAGGGAAGAAAATCTGCAGTCCTTACCTAAGCTGACCTGCATGTGACTCCAGGCCCATAGTAATGCAGTTGACCTTTTGCTGTCTTCTGGGAAACTAGGGATGGGCAATAAATGCCAGTCTAGCCAGTGCCACTCAGATCCCATGACTATCCAACCGGACCCTCCATATTCCGTTCCCCTGGGTCTGGGTGCGCTGAGATCC
Source organism: Chiloscyllium plagiosum (assembly GCF_004010195.1). Classification (NCBI taxonomy): domain Eukaryota; kingdom Metazoa; phylum Chordata; class Chondrichthyes; order Orectolobiformes; family Hemiscylliidae; genus Chiloscyllium; species Chiloscyllium plagiosum. The sequence goes on from NC_057720.1 coordinate 5,570,492, forward strand.
ATGGGCTTTGGGGGAAATGTTCTACCAGCTGCAGCCACTGCTGCTTCTGTGGCGCTGTTGAGTGCAAGGAATGCTGTTCTCTGATTGGCCGGCAACTCACGCTGGGCCGTACCTCTTCCCCGCCCCCTTCTGGGTCCTGATTCCAGCGTACATCCTGTAGGCAGCCTCACCGCTGCTCGATCAGCATGTGGCTTGGTGAACCATCCCAAGTCGGGTTCAATTCCCGACTCAGGCAACTGACTGTGTGGAGTTTGCACATTCTCCCCGTGTCTGCGTGGGTTTCCTCCGGGTGCTCCGGTTTCCTCCCACAGTCCAAAGATGTGCAGGTCAGGTGAATTGGCCATGCTAAATTGCCGGCAGTGTTAGGTAAGGGGTAAATGTAGGGGTATGGGCGAGTCGGTGTGGACTTGTTGGGCCGAAGGGCCTGTTTCCACACTGTAAGTAATCTAATCTAAGGTAGAAGCACCATGGGGTCTCTTGTGTGCCCTCCAGCTGACAGGCGACACCCCTAATGCCTCCTCACGATTCCGCCTGGCCACAGAATCATATGGAAGGAGACCAATTGGCCTATTATGTCTGTACTGCCTCTCTGAACCATGAGATGTATCCATTCTCCCACCCTTTCTCCATAATCCAGCAAATATTGACCACTCAAGTAATCATCTCAATAGGAGAAAGTGAGGTCTGCAGATGCTGGAGATCAAAGTCCTGTGCCCGGAGCGTCGAATCTCCTGTTCCCTGGATGCTGCCTGACCTGCTGTGCTGTTCCAGCAATAAAGTTTCAACACTAATCATCTCAATACCCTATTGAATGCTTTGACTGAACAGATAAAATAAAAACGAGCTGGAGTTGTTTACCTGGGAGGGGGGATGTTGAGGGGAGATTCAGTCGATGAAATTATAAAGGGCCCATATAGGGGAGATAGAAAATATCCAGTTCCCTTAACATAGAGGTCATTGACCAAGGGCTATAGATTTACTGCTATTGAAAGAAGGATAGAGGGGAACTGGGGATTTTTCTGTTCACCCAGACACCATATGACCATAAAAAGTAGGATCAGAATTATGCCACTCAGCCCATCAAGTCTGCTCTGCCATTCTGTCATGGCTGATTTCCAATTTCTCCCAATTCTCCTGCCTTCTCCCTGTAACTCTCATACCCTTACCGATCAAGAGCCTCTCTACCTCTGTCTCAAATACACTCAATGACTCGGCTTCCACAGCCCTCTACGGCAATGAGTTCCACAAGTTCACCGCCCTCTGCTGGTGACAGTCAGGAGCTGCCTTCCTGGAAGGCTGGGAGAGGTAGAAACCTTCACCCCAATCGAAAAGTACACTTAGATATACTCTTCAGGTACCAGAGTCTAAAGAACAATTGTAAGAATCCGTTGGGTTCACTTGTGCCCTTTAAGGAAGGAAGTCTGCCATCCTTACCTGGTCTGGCCTACATGTAACCCATTGTCATGAAATGACAAAAGAAGGGAATGCGAAAGTTTATAGTCTTAAAACTTATCTTTAAACATTTAGACTAAAATGTAATTTTGAATTATAGAACACATTTGCTGCACATTAGAAATTAGACAGGCAGGGAGGGTAAGGCAATTAAGAAAATTTGCCTTAACATCAGTGAATCTATATAAACAGGACAACGAGTAATAACATTCACGGCTGCTCCTTTGTGAAATTAATAACAGTGTTTGATTTTCACCTCAAAACGAAATGTATCAATTAACTTCTCTCCCAAATTATTGTCCTTCACTGTTACATGTCTAGTTCTGAACATGCAGTGCTTTTGTTAATTTTTTTGTGTTTATGACAGTACAGCCTTTGTAAATTTGTGTATAAAGGTACATGTTTATGATAGTACAACAGAGTAGCCTGCCAGGGCTCTTGAAGGAAGAGCGATGTCCTACTCCCCTGGGTTATTAGAATCCAGTTAGCCTGGCTTATAGATATCAGTGTTATGTTGTAACAGTGATGTTATTAGTAAATAAAGGGGATGACTAAAGTTAAACTGAACTGCCTGTAAGAGGTTTTTTATTCCAGACTACCAAAAGTACGATCTCCAGGATGAACTAAGAGAGGCTTACAGGTTGAGTTCACAAGGAATTCCCTAAGCTGTCTCAAATTTGTACTTTATCATCATAGCAATGTATTTGATTCTTAACTTTGCTTTGAAATGGTTGGGACTACCCCTCAGTCCAATGGCAATTAGGGGTGGCAACAAATGTTCATCTTGCCAGCAGCAACCCCAACCCAAGGACAAAAAAGAAAGTGAAAAGGGTGTGGGTGGATGATTGGTTTTCAGCTGGCATGGGCACAATGGGCCAAATGGCCTTCTTCCATCCCCTCAGTTTTATTATGCCCCTAACGTTTTGAGTGAAATGTTTTCTCCACTCCAGGTCTTTTTGTTGCAGGTTTGAGATCCATGGCTTGTGTCTCATGATACATTGTCCAGAGGGAAGAAGTTTTTTCTCTCTCTGTCTCCCCCATATCAGCTGGCACGTTATTGCAATTTGGCCATTTGACTCACACTCAGTGCGTTAATTCCCTTCCTCTGATGTCACTGCCTGTGGAGCAGGAATTGGTGAAACCTCAGACCAGCAGCGCAAAGGAAGGAATTCTCCCTATGTCCCCTCGTGCCAGGGGGAGTGAAAAGAGATGTTGTAAAGGGATTGAAGGATGTGGGGAGGGGAAGCACTGGGCAAAACCTGACAGGCACATGCCTGGCCACCTTTGGGAGGGCCTTTCTGAGGTATTTGGAGTGGAAAGCAGGCAGAAGAAAGCTCAGTGCCTTAGACACGAGGCTGAATAAACTGGGCCTCTAGAGTTTAGAAAAATGGGTTAGGGAATCTCACGGAAACATACAGGACTCTGAAGGGGTTAGAACCCATTCTTTTTTTTTATAGATATTTTTATTAGAAATTTAACATTTTTGCAAGTTTACAAAAATAAACAAAACTCTCAAATATAAACATTGATATACAATTAAATCAAATATACAATAGCCAAAATTTAACAAAAGAAGAAAGAAAAAAAAAACGAAAAAGAAAAAAAAACAAAACTCAACTATCTACTAATCTAACCTA
>NC_057720.1:5576814-5586276 GCF_004010195.1 Chiloscyllium plagiosum
TTTTTTCTGGGTCGCTGAGTAGGAGATGATCAAGCCTTGCGTGTAAGCTTTGATGGTCTCCCACATCATTGATGGGTTGCTTGCCGTACCTGAATTAATTTCTAATAAAGTTTTAAATTCTTGAGAGAAGTACATTACAAATTTACTATCTTTCATTAGGAAGGGGTCCATACGCCAATGCCGAGGGGATGTCCCATTGTTCCTCGCCTTAGTTTCCATATATACAGCAGAGTGGTCGGAAATTGCTATACTACCTATTTTACAGGATGATATGGATTTTAAAAAAATCGAGGGGACAAAAAACATATCAATTCTAGTATGACATTTATGTGGATTGGAGTAGAAAAAAAAATCTCTGCCCTGTGGATGAAGACATCTCCATACATCTACTAATCCTAATTCTTTGTTCAGATCCATCAATTGTCTAGATCTGGGAGATACTCCTGCAGTACTCTTGGGAATCCTATCTATTTCCGGATCCATAATACAATTAAAGTCTCCCCCTATAATTGTATGACGGGCACCAAAAGCCAACAATTTTGAAAAGGCTTCCAATATAAATTTAAAGGGGTATGCCGGGGGGCAGTACAAATTTAAAATCCCATATTCCTCTCCATTTATGAGGGCTTTAATCAAAATATATCGTCCAGATTCGTCTTTTATCTGCTTTAGGATTTTGAAAGGGAAATTCTTCCGAACAAGAATAACAACTCCCCTGCTTTTTGAGCTAAAAGAAGAAAAAAAGACCTGATCAAATCCTCCCTGTCGTAATTTCAAGTGTTCTTTATCCGACAGGTGTGTCTCCTGTAGGAGAGCTATATCAACTCTTTCCTTCTTAAGATTTGATAATATTTTCTTGCTTTTGACTGGCGAATTACTCCCCTTGACATTCCAGGAGAACCCATTCTAAGAGGTTATTTCCCTGGCCCTCATCTTCCATCCTATCAACCTTCGCATAAACCGCATCATCCGCTGACATTTCCGCCACTTCCAAATGGACCCTACCACCAGGGATATATTTCCCTCCCCACCCCTTTCCACTTTCCTCAAAGACCGTTCCCTCTGTGACTACCTGGTCAGATCCACGCCCCCCAACAACCCACCCTCCCGTCCTGGCACCCTCCTCTCCCAGCACAGGAATTGCAAAACCTGTGCCCACACCTCTCCCCTCAACTCCATCCAAGGCCCCAAAGGTGCCTTCCACATCCATCAAAGTTTCACCTGCACATCCACCAATATCATCCGTTGCTCCCATTGCGGTCTCCTTTACATTGGAGAGACTGGATGCCTTCTCGCAGACCACTTTGGGGAACAATTCTGGGATACCTGCACCAATCAACCACACCGCCCTGTGGCGCAACATTTCAACTCCCCCTCCCACTCTCCTGAGGATATGCAGGTCCTGGGCCTCCTCCACCGCCACTCCCTCACCACCTGACGCCTGGAGGAAGAACACCTCATCTTCCGCCTCAGAACTGACCTATCACCTTCATCCCCACCCCCATTCACCCATTGTACTCTTTGCTACCTTCTCCCAGCCCCAAACCCCTCCGATTTATCTCTCCACCCTGGAGGCACCCTGCCTCCATTCCTGATGAAGAGCTTTTGCCCGAAACGTCGATTTTCCTGCTCCTCGGATGCTGCTTGACCTGCTGTGCTTTGCCAGCACCACTCTGATCTAGACTCTATTTCCCTGGTTCAGCCAATCGAAAACGTGGGCTGGGGAGAGCGTAGTCCCAGGTTAAGTGGCTGTTCATTCAGAATGGAGTTGGGGGAACTGACTTCATTGAACAGTGAGGAATTGAATACTTCATCATTGAATGTATCGAAGGAAGGAGGTGGTAAGATCCCACAGAGGATGCAGTTTCATGTTCTCAGGACTTAAGTTCAGACCCCACTATACCAGGCAGTGAAATTTAAAATCAATGACATTCAGCCTCATGGTAACCATTGTCAATTATTACCCAAACTGGTCTGGTTCACTAAATTTCTTGCCCAGTCTGGATTACTTGTGACTCCAGACCCACAGCAATTGGTTAACTCTTAACTGCTCTCTAGGGAATTAGGATGAGCAATAAATGCTGGCCCAGCCAGTGATACCCACATCCTGTGAATTAATTTTAAAATGTTCTTCCTTCTAAAGTGCATCCCCTACCATCTCTCTGCATTGATCTCCATTTGCTGTCTTTCTGCCCACTCCACCAAGTGGTCAGTGCCCTTTTGGGGTTCTGCACAATACTGCTCACAGTTTTCAGTGCTTCCGAGTTTAGTGTCTTTCACAAACTCTGAAACTATCTGCTCCACATCAAGATCTAGATAATTTACAGAGATATCCAGAAAAGCAATGATGCTGAAGCAGACCCATGGAAAACTCCACTCCAAACCTTCTTCCAGCCTGAAAAATATCTATTGACCATTCCTCTCTGCTTCCTGTCATGTGATCAATTCTGTGACTACATGGCTATTGCCCCTTTTATTCCATGAGCTGTAGTTTCTCTCCCAGATCTCTTGTATGTCACTATATTGAATTCCTTGAGAAGGTTCACACACACGATATTAGAGCCTGATCAAGCCTTTCTGTTCCATCTTCAAAAAACTGCAGAATGTTAGTAAGACACAGTTTCCCATTTAGAAATCCATGCTGAATCTTCTTAATCAATCCATCCTTTTCCATGCAGCTACTAATTCTATCCCAAATAATTGATTTTAAATTGACCGATCTGTACTTGCTGGGCATTAGAATCTTTTAACAACAACTTTAACCGACTACCTAAGAAGGTCAAGCCAGTGGGGAACTATAGACCGGCAAGCCTGACGTTGCTGGTGGGTAAGTTGTTGGAGGGAATCCTTAGGGACAGGATGTACATGTATTTTGAAAGACAAGGACTGATTAGGGCTAATCAACATGGCTTCGTGCGTGGCAGTGGTTAGCACTGCTGCCTCAGCGCCAGAGACCCGGGTTCAATTCCCGCCTCAGGCAACTGTCTGTGTGGAGTTTGCACATTCTCCCCGTGTCTGCGTGGGTTTCCTCCGGGTGCTCCAGTTTCCTCCCACAGTCCAAAGATGTGCTGGGTTAGGTGAATTGGCCATGCTAAATTGCCCGTAGTGTTAGGTGAAGGGGTAAATGTAGGGGAATGGGTCTGGGTGGGTTGCTCTTCGGAGGGTCGGTGTGGACTTGTTGGGCCAAGGGCCTGTTTCCACACTGTAAGTAATATAAAAAAAAAATCATGTCTCACAAACTTGATTGAGTTTTTTGGAGAAGTAACAAAGAAGATTTATGAGGCCAGAGCAGTAGATGTGATCTATATGGACTTCAGGTAAGGCGTTCAACAAGGTTCCCCATGGGAGACTGGTTAGCAAGGTTAGATCTCATGGAAAACAAGGAGAACTTGCTATTTGGATACAAAACTGGCTCAAAGGTAGAAGACAGAATGTGGTGGTGGAGGGTTGTTTTTCAGAGTGGAAGCCTGTGACCAGTGGAGTGCCACAAGGATCGGTGCTGGGTCCACTGTTTTTCGTCATTTATGTAAATGATATGGATGTGAGATATGTGGTGTAGTTGGTAAATTTGCAGATGAAAACAAATTTGGAGGTATAGTGGACAGCAAAGAAGGTTATCTCAGATTACAATGGGATCTTGATCAGTTGGGCCAATGGGCTGAGAAGTGGCAGATGGAGTTTAATTTAGATAAATGTGAGGTGCTGCATTTGGGAAAGCAAATCTTAGCAGGACTTATACACTTAATGGTAAGGTCCTAGGGAGTTTTGCTGAACAAAGAGACCTTGGAATGCAGGTTCATAGCTCTTTGAAAGTGGTGTTGCAGGTAGATAGGGTAGTGAAGAAGGCTTTATTGGTCAGAGTATTGAGTACAAAAGTTGGGAGGTCATGTTGCGGCTGTACAGAAGATTGGTTAGGCCACTTTTGGAATATTGTTTGCAATTCTGGTCTCCTTCCTATCGGAAGGATGTTGTAAAACTTGAAAGAGTTCAGAAAAGATTTACAAGGATGTTGCCAGGGTTTGGAGGATTTAAACTATAGGGAGAGGTTGAATAGGTTGGGGCTGTTTTCCCTGGAGTGTTGAAGGCTGAAGGGTGACCTTATAGAAGTTTATAAAATCATGAGAGGCATGGATAGGATAAATAGACAAAGACTCTTCCCTGGGGTGGGGAGTCCAGAACTAGAGGGCATAGGTTTAGGGTGAGAGGGGAAAGGTATAAAAGGGACCTACGGGGCAACATTTTCACTCAAAGGGTAGTACATGTCTGGAATGAGCTGCCAGGGGAAGTGGTGGAGGCTGGTACAATTGCAACATTTAAAAGGCATTTGGATGGGTATATGAATAGGAAGGGTTTGGAGGGATATGGGCCAAGTGTTGGCAGGAGGGACTAGATTAATTTAGGATTTCTGGTCAACACGGACGAGTTGGACTGTAGGGTCTGTTTCCCTATGACTCTATGACAGATTTTTTTAAACAAAGGTGTGATTTTTAAAAATCTTCAGCCTTCTGGCACCTCCCTTGAGTTCAGGGAAGTTAGTGGCTAGTGCTTCTGCAATTTCCAATTTCACTTGTTTTAATATCTAAGGATGCTTCTTATCTGATCCTGGCCCCTCATCAAGTATGAGCACTTAGTTCGGCCACTTTTGAAATATTGCATTCAATTCTGGTTTCCCTGCCATTGGAAAAATATTGTTAAACTTGAAAGGGTTCAGAAAAGATTTACAAGGATGTTGCCAGAGTTGGAGAGTTTGAGTTCTAGGGCAAGGCTGATTAGGCTGGAACCTCTGAGGCTGAGGGGTGACTTTATAGAGGTTTATAAAATTATGAGAGGCATGGATAGGATAAATAGACAAGGTCTTTTCCTTGGGGTAGGGGAGTCCAGAACTAGAGGGCATAGGTTTAGGGTGAGACGGGAAAGATCTAAAATGAAACTAAGGGGCAAATATTTCATGCAGAGGGTGGTGTGTGTATGGAATGAGCTGCCATTGGAAGTGGTGGAGGTTAGTACAACTACAATATTTAAAAGGCCTCTGGATGGGTACATGAATAGTAGGGGTTCAGAGGGATATGGGCCAAGGGCTGGCAAATGGGACTAGATTAGGTTAGGATATCTGGTCGGCGGCAAATATTTCATGCAGAGGGTGGTGTGTGTATGGAATGAGCTGCCATTGGAAGTGGTGGAGGTTAGTACAACTACAATATTTAAAAGGCATCTGGATGGGTACATGAATAGTAGGGATTCAGAGGGATACGGGCCAAGGGCTGGCAAATGGGACGAGATTAGGTTAGGATATCTGGTCGGCCTGGACAAGTTGGACCAAAGGGTCTGTTTCCATGCTGTACATCTCCATGACTCTATGACTCAATGACTAACAGTCTGTTCAACAGTTCTTCTTGATCAGTTTTGAATCCTGGTAGTGACACATAATCTATTACCGTGGCCTGGCTAGCATCTACCTCCTTGGTAAAGACAGATGCAAACGTTTTGTACCTCAGCCATACCCTCGCCTTCCATGTTTAAAACTTTTTTATTGGCCCCAATTTTGTGTGAGTCCTCCTTTTACCATACCGTAACTATTGAAGTATCGTTAGAAGACCTTGGGATTTCCCTTTATGTTAACTGCCAGTCTTTTGTCATAATCCCCCTTTTCTAACATGCTTGATCATCTCCCTTCTAAACCCTCCTCTTGGTTTTCAACTGTATTTGCTACCTGACACCTGTGTTATGGTCCTCACCAAGGTTACTAATCTAGCTTGATAGATCTTTTTTTTTAATGTATAGTGATCTTTCACTGAAACACAAACATGCAGTGGAACAAATTGAATTTTAACAATAAAATAGAAATTAACTGAAAAGAAATGAAGATAAAATAGATCAAATCAATCCATTTATGTAAATCACAAGTTTAAACATTCTGAAACTTGTGTGTAGGATATAATCTCAGTATCCCAACAGTTCTCCATTAGAGTATGCATGCTGGAAAGAATTCACAACTCTGTCATATTGCTAGAGTTTAATTTAGCTGTGATTTCAATCCCCCGTCTTTAGGATCTGATAGCCAGCCTCATCCTTCCATCTTCATATAACTGAGCTTAGATTTTCTCGGCTTCAAATAATCCCTATTAGGGTTTTAACTAACTATTTCTTGGGTCTGTATCTTTCAAACTATCTCCCCACACTGTTGTAACCTATTTATTAACAGTTCTAGACAATCTCCCTTATTCATGAACTACAGTTTTATACACCCAGCTTCTGCCAGGATTTCTATAAACTGAACTGAAATCTAGAGGGTTTCTTGAAGCTATGATTATTTGCCTTAAGCGAAAGTAAACCCTTCTATCTAAAGTCCCATGTACTATACTGTTCACTTGCATAACTCAATCAATGAAAACCCAGTACTCATCAGTAAATCTCTCTCTCTGTTATGCTGTATCTTAAAAGAAATCACCATAGTTGCAGAACTAGAGCATAGAGTATAGAACAGGCCCTTTGGCCCTTAATGTTGCGCCGACCTGTGAACAAATCTAAGCTCATCCCCCAACACTATCCCATCATCATCCATGTGCTTATCCAAGGATTGTTTAAATCTCCCTAATGTGGCTGAGTTAACTACATTAGCAGGTAGGGCATTCCACGCCCTTACCACTCTCTGAGTGAAGAACCTGCCTCTGACATCTGTCTTAAATTTATCACCCCTCAATTTGTAGCTATGCCCACTCATACAAGCTGACATCATCATCCTATGAAAAAGACTTTCACTGTCTACCTTATCTAATCCACTGATCGTCTTATATATTTTTATCAAATCCCCTCTGTTGCAATTGTACCAGCCTCCACCACTTCCTCTGGCAGCTCATTCCATGCACGTACCACCCTCTGTGTGTAAAAGTTGCCCCTTAGGTCTCTTTTATATCTTTCCTCTCTCACCCGAAATCTATGCCCTCTAGCTCTGGACTTCCTGACCTCAGGAAAAAGACTTTGTCTATTTACCCTATCCATGCACTTAATAATTTTGTAAACCTCTATAAGGTCACCCCTCAGCCTCTGACGTTCCAGGGAAAACAGCCCCAGCCTGTTCAGCCTCTCCCTATAGCTCAAATCCTCCAACCCTGGCAACATCCTTGTAAATCTTTTCTGAATTGCAACTTACATCATAGCTGTTATAAATAGCTGTGGTACCAGGGGACTGGAGAGCAGTGAATGTTGTGCCCCTGTTCAAAAAAGGGAATAGGGATAACCCCGGGAATTACAGGCCTGTTAGTCTTACTTCTGTGGTAGGCAAAGTAATGGAAAGGGTACTGAGGGATAGGATTTATGAGTATCTGGAAAGACACTGCTTGATTAGGGACAGCCAGCACGGATTTGTAGGTTTTGCCTTACGAGTCTTATTGAATTCTTTGAGGAGGTAACCAAGCATGTGGATGAGGGTAGAGCAGTGGATGTAGTATACATGGATTTTAGTAAGGCATTTGATAAGGTTCCCCATGGTAGGCTTATGCGGAAAGTCAGGAGGCATGGGATAGAGGGAAATTTGGCCAATTGGATAGAAAACTGGCTAACCGGTCGAAGGCAGAGAGTGGTGGTAGATGGTAAATATTCAGCCTGGAGCCCAGTTACAAGTGGAGTTCCGCAGGGATCAGGTCTGGGTCCTCTGCTGTTTGTAATTTTTATTAATGACTTAGATGAGGGAGTCGAAGGATGGGTCAGTAAATTTGCAGATGATACGAAGATAGGTGGAATTGTGGACAGTGAGGAGGGCTGTTGTCAGCTGCAAAGGGACTTAGATATGATGCAGAGCTGGGCTGAGGAGTGGCAGATGGAGTTCAACCCTGCCAAGTGTGAGGTTGTCCATTTTGGAAGAACAAATAAGAATGCGGAATACAGGGTTAACGATAGGGTTCTTAGTGAGGTGGAGGAACAGAGAGATCTTGGGGTCTATGTTACCAGCCTCCACCACTTCCTCTGGCAGCTCATTCCATGCACGTACCATCCTCTGTGTGTAAAAGTTGCCCCTTAGGTCTCTTTTATATCTTTCCCCTCTCACCCTAAATCTATGTCCTCTAGCTCTGGACCCCCTGACCTCAGGGAAAAGACTTTGTCTATTTACCCTATCCATGCACTTAATAATTTTGTAAACCTCTATAAGGTCACCCCTCAGCCTCTGACGTTCCAGGGAAAACAGCCCCAGCCTGTTCAGCCTCTCCCTATAGCTCAAATCCTCCAACCCTGGCAACATCCTTGTAAATCTTTTCTGAATTGCAACTTACATCATAGCTGTTTTAAATACATATATTTTCTTCTATGTATTATATTCTTGTTCTTGACTTAATGCTGAATGTTCTATTTATTTTTCCATGACCTAAAATCCCGGACGTATTATTTCTTTATTTTTCCAATTTTTTCCCTAAGAGTTTGTACTGAAGAATCTGTACCACGGTGTCTTTGTACCTAAGGTGGTGCCGTAAGTGGCAACTTGTAAACTTTTCATTTCAGTACGAGACAATAAAGCTAATTCTATTTCTAATGCAGGTAGAGAATGGTTTCCAGTGGTAGCTTATCAGTAATAAGAAACACATAAGGGTTTTAGTGATCAGATGCAGGAACTAAGGGCACAGAGGTGTATTCCAACTGTTAATGCAGTCCCCTAGATGTACATTCTCCCAACGTTGTTCCTTGAATACAATTAAGAAGGTCTCCAATAGAGATAAAAACAATGACTGCAGATGCTGGAAACCAGATTCTGGATTCGTGGTGCTGGAAGAGCACAGCAGTTCAGGCAGCATCCGAGGAGCAGCGAAATCGACGTCTCGGGCAAAAGCCCTTCATCAGGAATAAAAGGGGCTTTTGCCCGAAACGTCGATTTCGCTGCTCCTTGGATGCTGCCTGAACTGCTGTGCTCTTCCAGCACCACTAATCCAAGGTCTCCAATAGTCTCCTTGAGTGTCTCTGGTGGAGCTATATCAGTTCCCCAAGTCTAAATTGAGGAAGTAAAAGTGCAAGTTAATTACCCAGTTCCTAATTTGTCAGAAAGGAGCCTGGGAAGTGGAAACAGATCCACAGAAAATTAACTGTCTAGAGAAATAGAGATTTTCCAGAACTTTATGAAGTATCAGTACTTGCTTCACCTCTGCAAATCAAACAGACTCCTGACGATTCAAGGACACTTATCCGTCAGCTCCAGGTTTGCCACTGGATCCAGTTCCTGAAATTCAGGCACAGATGGATTTCCAGATCTGTTCATTTCCAGTGTCCATGTTGGATGAGTGGGGTTTTGTTTACATTTGTTGAGTTTTACAACTGCTCAGAGTAACCGGTGCATTGTATTAGGCTTCAGTTAGACCATTCCAGAATTGTGGATCAGTGGTGCTGGAAGATCACAGCAGTTCAGGCAGCATCCAAGGAGCAGCGAAATCGACGTTTCAGCAAAAGCCCTTCATCAGGAATAAAGGCAGAGAGCCTGAA
>NC_057720.1:5588394-5592588 GCF_004010195.1 Chiloscyllium plagiosum
AGTGGTGCTGGAAGAGCACAGCAGTTCAGGCAGCATCCAAGGAACTTCAAGGCTCACTGCCTTTATTCCTGATGAAGGGCTTTTGCCCGAAACGTCGTTTTCAAAGCTCCTTGGATGCTGCCTGAACTGCTGTGCTCTTCCAGCACCACTAATCCAGAATCTGGTTTCCAGCATCTGCAGTCATTGTTTTTACCCCATTCCAGAATTGTGTTTTCTTTTTGGTTTTGGACAATCAACCACAGCCTTAAGAAAACCTTTTGGTTTTAGTTCAGTTTGCAAAATTCCTGGCAGAAGCTGGGTATATTAGACAGTTGTTCCTGAGGAAGAGAGATTGTTTAGAACTGCTAAGAAATAGGTCACCGCAGTGCAGAGAGATAGTTTGGAAGTTCCAGATTAGAAATGGTTGGCTCAAACCTTGTCAGAAGTTATTCGAAGCTGAGAAACACTTAAGCTCAGTTGTATGAAAATTAACGGAAAATTCTGAAGATAAGGAATTGATGGGAGGTCACTGTTTCCACCTGAACATGTTAACTGTTTTTGAACTGGGCGAAATGATGTGCAGAAGTCTCTCCATGTTGCCTCCTCGGCATCCTGAAACCACTGTATCGTGTAACTTTTCTTTCTTTAGATGTTCAGGGGACCTCGAGTCTGACACTGAAGAGCGGGCTGCCGTATAAAACCACTGGAGTTGGAAAAAGGAATATCAGAATGAAGAAGAAGAAGAAAGGAGCCATCACAGCAAACTTTGCTGGCACCAAATACCAGATCGGTGAGAATAACTTTCCTTGCAGATCTGTGTGATGGTCAAGTGGGGAAAATGTCTTCACATAGTCTCTTATTTGCACAGAATGTGAATCCTGCCGAGAGGTGAGACATGTTGCTGAGATGTTCTGATTTGGAGTCAACCGTTAGAATGTTATAGGTGTGGGTTATGGTGAGATTGTGAATTATGGTGAATTGTGTGGCAGTACCACATAGGAAATCAAGAGAGGCCAGGCCTGACGCCACAGAATCAGCTTGCTGCATTCTTTAACTACTTTCTGCTCCGTGAGGCAAGATTCTCTCAACATTTCCCATCCACCTGTCATCATAGTTTCGGTTCTGAGGACCAGTGGCTGAAGTGATGAGCTTCAGGTAGCTGCGTTCAAACCCAGCAGACCCTGCCACTGCTGGTCCTGGCTCTCTATGGACTGGACCTGATTCTCTGTGGACCAGGCCTGGCTGTCAGTGGACTCGGCCTGGCTGTCAGTGGACTGGACCTGGCTGTCATTGGACTGGGCCTGGCTGTCTGTGGACTGGGCCAGGCTGTCAGTGGACTGGGCCAGGCTGTCAGTGGACTGGACCAGGCTGTCAGTGGACTGGACCAGGCTGTCAGTGGACTGGGCCAGGCTGTCAGTGGACTGGGCCAGGCTGTCAGTGGACTGGGCGCCAGGCTGTCAGTGGACTGGGCCAGGCTGTCAGTGGACTGGGCCTGGCTGTCAGTGGACTGGGCCTGGCTGTCAGTGGACTGGGCCTGGCTGTCTGTGGACTGGGCCAGGCTGTCAGTGGACTGGGCCTGGCTGTCTATGGACTGGGCCTGGCTGTCTGTGGACTGGGCCAGGCTGTCAGTGGACTAGGCCTGGCTGTCTGTGGCCTGGGCCTGGCTGTCAGTGGACTGGGCCTGGCTGTCAGTGGACTGGGCCAGGCTGTCTGTGGACTGGGCCTGGCTGTCAGTGGACTAGGCCTGGCTGTCTGTGGCCTGGGCCAGGCTGTCAGTGGACTAGGCCTGGCTCTCTGTGGACTGGGAGAAAGTGAGGACTGTGAGGAGATCAGAGCTGAAAATGTGTTGCTGGAAAAGCGCAGCAGATCAGGCAGCATCCAAGGAGCAGGAGAATCGACGTTTTGGGCATGAAGAAAGGCTCATGCCCGAAACGTTGATTCTCTGTGGACTGGGCCAGGCTGTCAGTGGACTGCGCCAGGCTGCCAGTGGATTGGGCCAGGCTGCCAGTGGATTGAGCCAGGCTGTCAGTGGATTGGGCCAGACTGCCAGTGGACTGCGCCAGGCTGCCAGTGAACAGGGCCAGGCTGTCAGTGGACTAGGCATGGCTCTCTGTGGACCGGGCCTGGTTCTCCATGGATCAGGCCTGACTCTCGGTGGCAACTGCTAACCTGCCCATGGAGGCTGCTGGATGGTCGTGTGACTTGCTGCAGTGCTGCAGCTTCTGGTCAATGAAGGCCATTACGTCCTACATCCCTGTCTGCCTCTCCTGCCCAGTAATTCACCTCGATCGCTGATACCACAGTGGCCTCTCCTCCCTGAGGCTGAGCAGGTGCCTGGTCTCCCTCAGTCCTCCGAGTGCCTGCTGCCTGAAGTGTGTCTCCCTGGGCCGGCTGGGGAGCTGTGGCAGTGAGGTGCTCACCAGATTGTGCTCCACTCTCTAAACCCAACCTCTCAGGTCCTGAGCTGGCAGGGATCTGCCTTTGCTGAGGATTCCTCTGGGGTGTCTGTCACCTCATTCTCTGAGGTACCTCCTGAGGGAGTGGCCCATTTGTCTGCAGGGGCTGGGGACATCACACAGGTACCTGCCAGGCACGAGAGAGAGAGAGAGAGAGAGACAGAGACAGAGAGAGGTGTGTAAGGAATGACATTACTGGTGGGGTTACTGTGAGAGCTGCAGTGGATTGGGGAGTTGTATTCACTGGGTTTGTGGGACATGCAGCACCACAGGAGGGTCCCCTTTTCTCATTCAAGGGACACAACACCCTCCTGATGGTGGGGGTGTGGGGGTGAGGAGGCTGGTATCGGACACCCTTTGACCCATCCTGGCTCTTTCTGCCCTCTTCAGGAATGAGAGAAAGGGGAGGGCCTGAGTGAGGGGAAATTGGGTGGCCCAGCCGTTAGTGCTGGTGAAGGTGAGGGGAGTGGGGAGTGGTGGTGATGAGGAGTCAGTAGGCAGCACAGTGAGGGTTAACGGAGTGGGGAGGCTGACTGCTAACAACAGCGAGTGAGGGAGATGTCACAGGGAACAGTGAGAGTGGGAGAGCAAGGCCCTGGTGGCAGGTGGGTGCAGCAGCGATAGACGGAGGGGGAGGTCGCAGAGAGAAGAGCATGGCATTGCCCTGGAAGAGGGCAGAAGGCGATTGACCTTCCTGTGTCACTGCTGCCATTCCTCTGGAACGCAGAAACTGCATGACCGGGTGGTGACCTCAGACCAGGCTGCCAGCGTCTGGTGCCAGGGCTTCCTTTGTGGGTCATTTGGGTAGCAGATGTCTTCTTATGGACCTCCAGGTCCCTTTTGAAGAATCACAGCATTGTCACCTGCTCAGCCATCTTCCGAAAGACTGCCCCTCAATGAGCAAGGAACCTTAGGAGTACCAATGCTTGCCAGATGCACAGATGGTGTGGCTATCTGATGGATAGTAAGTTCTTCCAGGAATGGCAAGTGGTAGAATGACACTAGATTCAGGCGAGAGGGGCATCATAGGCTGGGGTGAATCATCAAGGAGGTGGGTTTCACAAGATATGTCAAGAGATCTCACTGGGCCTCACAGAGAAAAACCTTTGTTTAACTTATTGAACATGACAGTTATCCAAGGTGGCACGGTGGCTCACTGGTTACTGCTGCTGCCTTACAGTGCCATGGACCTGGGTTCAATTCCAGCCTCGGGTTACTATGTGTGTGGAGTTTGCCATTCTCCCCGTGTCTGCGTGGGTTTCCTCCAGGTGCTCCGGTTTCCTCCCACAGTCCAAAGATGCATAGGTCAGACGGATTGGCCACGGGGAATACAGGGATAGGGTAAGGGTGTAGGTCAGGGTAGGATGCTCTTTGAAGGGTCAGTGTGGACTTGTTGGGCCAAATGGCCTGCTTCCACAGTGTTGGGATTCTATGTTTATAATTAAGAGATTCAGTTTATCAGAACAAATGCAAGAATGCCAAATTTCAAATGATCGCACCAATTTGCAGAGGAACCTTGATTATCTGAACGAGATGGGCGGGCACTATTTCGTTTGGATAATTGATTATTCGGTTAATTGATTTCTTCTGGGGCTTGGGGTTTTCTGTGAATTGTGCTCCCCGTTCAGGAGACGAGGCAGTAGCACACTGTGCGCAAGCCCTGGCCCTGCCCTCCCCCAAACCCAGTTCGCCCGCCCCCAACGCTGTCCGCCCGCTGCCACCCCGCACCCCAAACCCATTCCGACCCAACCCCCACCCT
>NC_057720.1:5593720-5600533 GCF_004010195.1 Chiloscyllium plagiosum
AAATATATCCCTGGTGGTGGGGTCCGTTTGGAGGTGGCGGAAATGTCGGCACATGATGTGGTTTATGCGAAGGTTGGTAGGGTGGAAGGTGAGCACCAGGGGCGTTCTGTCCTTGTTACGGTTGGAGGGGTGGGGTTTGAGGGCGGAGGGGCGGGATGTGGACGAGATACGTTGGAGGGCAGCTTTAACCATGTGGGAGGGGAAATTGCAATCTCTAAAGAAGGAGGCCATTTGGTGTTTTGTGGTGGTAGGTGTTGCAATGATGAAGGCAAGGCAAAGGGAACAACAGGCTCTCTAAACCCCTGGGGCAGTTCTTCATGTCCTTTTTGTTTGCAGCGAATGGCCCTCGAAGCACAAACACTAGGAGTTGACTGAATGGGTTAACGCGGCTGTTCATGTGACTGTTAGCACACTCAGGGTTGTTAAGGAAGTGCTGCTACCTAATCATGGAATCACAAGTTTTTTCTTGTTCTCTGTTTTGTGGTCTGGTTGAGATCACTCTGTATCTTATCGACAATCAAAGGAACTTATTAATTCAATCAACCAACCACTGGGATATGTGGTCGATGTTCCTGACATCGCATAGGCCCTGTAATTCATTGAGAGCCTGTCACTTAGAGTCACAGAGTCATCGAGATGTACAGCATGGAAACAGACCCTTCAGTCCAACCCATCCATGCCAACCAGATATCCCAACCCAATCTAGTCCCACCTTCCAGCACCCGGCTCATATCCCTCCAAACCCTTCCTATTCATATACACATCCAAATGCCTTTCAAGTGTTGCAATTGTACCAGCCTCTACCACTTCCTCTGGCAGTTCATTCCATACACGTACCACCCACTGTGTGAAAAGGTTGCACTGTAGGTCTCTTTTATATCTTTCCCCTCTAACCCTAAACCTATGCCCTCTAGTTCTGGACCGCCCCCCCCCCTCCACCCCAGGGAAAAGACTTTGTCCATTCATCCTATCCATGTCCCTCATGATTTTGTTAACCTCTGTAAGATCACCCCTCAGCCTCTGACACTCAAGGGAAAACAGCCCCAGCCTGTTCAGCCTCTCTCTATAATAGTTCAAATCCTCCAACCCTGGCAACATCCTTGTAAATCTTTTTTGAATCTTTCAAGTTTCACAATAACTTTCTGATAGGAAGGAGACCAGAATTAAACGCAGGATTCTAAAAGTGGCCTAATCAATGTCCTGTACAGCCACAACATGACCTCCCAACTCCTGTACTCAATACTCTGACCAATAAATGAAAGCATACCAAACACCTTCTTCACTATCATATCTACCTGCGACTCCAAGTTCAAGGAGCTATGAACCTGCACTCCAAGGTCTGTTTGTCCAGCAACACTACCTAGGACTTTACCATTAAGTGTATAAGTCCTGCTAAGATTTACTTTCCCAAAATGCAGCACCTCGCATTTATCTGCATTAAACTCCATCTGCCATTTCTCAGCCCGTTGGCCCATCTGATCAAGATCCAGTTGTAATATGAGGTAACCTTCTTCACTGTCCACTGCACCTCCAATTTTGGTGTCATCTGCAAACTTACTAACTGTACCTCTTATGCTCACATCCAAATCATTTATGTAAATGACGAAAAGAAATGAATCCAGTGCCAATCCTTGTGGCACTCCGCTGGTCATAGGCCTCCAGTCTGAAAAACAACCCTCCACAACCACCCTGTGTCTTCTACCTTTGAACCAGTTCTGAATCCAAATTCTCCCAGTATTCCATGTGATCTAACCTTGCTAAACAGTCTCCCATGGGGAACCTTGTTGAACGCCTTACTGAAGCCCATATAGATCCCATCTACCACTCTGCCCTCATCAATCCTCTTTGTTACTTCTTCAAAAAACTCAATCAAGTTTGTGAGACATGATTTCCCATGCACAAAGCCATGTTGAACTATTCCTAATCAGTCTTTGCCTTTCCAAATACGTGTACAGCCTGTCCCTCAGGATTCCCTCCAACAAGTTGTCCACCACCGACGTTGAGCTCACTGGTCTATAGTTGCCTGGCTTGTCCTTACCACCCTTCTTAAACAGTGGCACCACGTTAACCAGCCTCCAGTCTTCCAGCATCTCACCTGTGACTATCGCACGTGATCAGGTCCTGGGGATTTATCCACCTTTAACCGTTTCAAGACATCAAGCACTTCCTTCTCTGTAATCTGGACATTTTTCAAGATGTCACCATCTATTTCCCTACAGTCTATATCTTCCATATCCTTTTCCACAGTAAGCACTTCATTAGAAATATTCTTCCTCTATTCATTGGAGCCAGTAAACGTTATTGTAGATTCATAGAACCGTTCAGCACAGAACAATCTGTGTATTGTTCCCGGGCTGGTTTTTGTTTTGAAGCGCTGTCTACTCAGTGACACTCCACTTCCCTTTGTTCTTCATGAAGGTAACTATTGAATCTATCTCTACCTCCTTTTCATGCATTGAATTCTACCTAATAACAAAACCTCGTCATCCACCCCAATTATCTTCAATCTGTGTTCTCTGGTTGCTCACATTCCTGCTGGTGGGAATTTGATAAAACAGTTCATGACTGTGAGGACCTCTCTTCCCTTGCCTTTTCTGCTTGAAGATGGATAGACCTGATACTTTTAAAGACTTTGTCTTCTCTCTGTTCTTTCGGTTCATTAAATGCCATGCCCAATTATGGAAACGTTGCTGGTCAGCCAGCGAATGGTCTTGTGAGCATTCTCATCGTATTTGGTTGTCAAACGCAGTCCTGGGTTATAAATGGGGCATCTCACCAACTTCAAACTGCTCCCCACTCGTAACGTTTCTGCAGCTCCCAAACTACGATTGTCCAAGAGGGAGTTCATCTCACTTCCATCTGTAACGCTGATGCGAATGACCCATATTGCGTCTGCAGTTTAGGGGAACTGAGCTTTGAAAACATGAGTTCTATTTTGAAGAGAGCAGTGACGCTCTGGGGTGGGAGGTGCGGGGTACTGTGGTGAGCGGAGTTTGGAACCCACATTTGGCCACATGCGTTGCCATCTGCTGACACTTTCCTTCTGCCAATCCTTTGCCCAGTCTGCAGCAGGCAGCTTTACGCCCTTCAGCAGCATCTAGAGCAGTGCAGTGATTAACAATCACTGTTGACTGCTTTCAGGAAAAGAACATAACAATAACATGACAAACTGTGGGTGCTGGAAATCTGAAACAAAACCAGAACTTGCTGGAGAAACTCAGCAGTTCTGCGGAGAAGAAAAACCGGTTCTGCCATAAGATCAGTGAACACGAAACGTTAACTCTGTTTCTCTCTCCACAGACACTGCCAGACCTGCTATACTGCACAGAAACAGGCCTTTTAGTCCAACTCATCCATGCTGGCCAGACACATCAAATTAATCAAGTCCAATTTGCCAGCATTTGGTCTATATCCGTCCAAACCCTTCCTACTCATATACGCATCCAGATGCCTTTTAAATGTTGTAATTGTACCAGCCTCTACCACTTCCTCTGGCAGCTCATTCCATATACTCATTGCCCTCTGTATACAAAGTTACACCTGAGTTCCCTTTTAAATCTTTGCCCTCTCACTGTAAACTTATGCCCTCTAGTTCTGGTCTCTCCTATGCTGGGGAGAAGACCTTGGCTTTTTACCCAATCTATGCCCCTCATGATTTTATAAACTTCTATAAGGTCACCCCTCAGCTTCTGATGCTCCAGGGAAAACAACCCCAACCTATTGAATCTCACTATAGCTCAAACCCTCCAACCCTGGCAATATCCTTGTAAATCATTTCTGAACACTTTCAAGTTTCAAAACATCCTTTCTATAGGAGGGAGACCAGAACTGCATGCAGTATTCCAAAAGTGGTCTCACCAATGTCCTCTACAGCTGCAATATGACTTCTTAACTCCTATACTCAATGCACTGACCAAGAAAGACAAGCACACCTCCTTCACTATCCGATCTACCTGCAACTCCACTTTCATGAACATGCATTCCAAGGTCTCTTTGTTCAGCAACACTCTCCAGGACCTTACCATTAAGTATACAGGTCCTGCCCTGATTTCTAAAATGCAGCACCTCACATTTATTTAAGTTAACCTCCATTTGCCTCATCTTGGCCCATTGGCCCATCTGATCAAGGTTTTGTCATGCACTGAGGCAACCCTCTTCATTGTCCACTGCACTTCCAATTTTAATGTCGACTGCAAACTTACTAACTATACCTCCTTCATCCAAATCATTTATATAAATGACAAAAGGTAGTGGACCCGGCACCGATCCTTGTGGCACTCCACTGGTCACAGGCCTCTAGTCTGAAAAGCAACCTTCCACCACCACTCTCTGTCTTCTACCTTCGAGCCAGTTCTGTATCCAAATGGCTACTTCTCCCTGTTTTCCATGTGATCTAACCTTGCTAATCAGTTTCCCATGCTTATAGCCTCAGGGTAGAGTAAAGGGGTATATGCCTGTCAGTGTACAGTCTCTCAGGGCTGCCTTGTGATAAACTGAAGCCAGAGCAAGGTGGTTCTTAAATAAAGTGAAAGATTTTCTGATCTCGTCAGACCCAGTAAATATTACTTAGCAGCACAACACCAAGAATATTATAGAGGTCAACCAGGTTAAGATCTTGTTCATAAACTCTGCTTTCTCTCCACAGATGCTGCCAGATGTGCTGAGTTTCTCAGACAATTTCTGTTTTTGTGTCAGGTTTCCAGCATGCGCTGTTCTTTGATTGTTTGGATCTAGCCTTATGTCCTTGACATTCTTGCAGCACTGCTTCCCAAACCTTCTCCCATTGTGACCCCATGTTGGTCCCTGATAATACCTGTGACCCAGGGGATAGAGATGGGGGGGATGTTGTAGGTGGGTTGTAAAGTGGAGAGCAGAGTAGAGTCAAAGAGTGATACAGTCATACAGCACGGAAACAGACCCTTCAGTCTAACCAATCCATGCTAACCACATCCCAAACTAAACTAGTTCCACCTGCCTGCGCTTGGCCCATATCCATCCAAACATTTCCTATTCATGTACTTATCCAATTGACTTTTAAACATTGTGACTGTACCCACATCCACCATTTCCAATGGAAGTTCATTCCACACTCGAACCACTCTCTGTGTAAAGAAAGTTGCCTCTCATGTCCTTTGTAAAATTTCCTCCTCTCACCTTAAAAATATACCCCCAGTCTTGAAATCTCCCACTGTATGGAAAAGACACCTGCCATTCACCTTATCTATACCCGGCATGATATTATATACCTCCATAAGGTCACCCCTTAGCCTCCCACACTCCAGTGAATAAAGTCCCAACCTATCCAGCTTCTGCCTATAACTCAAGCCATCCCTTCCCAGCAACATATATTTTCTGAACCCTCTCCAGC
Source organism: Chiloscyllium plagiosum (assembly GCF_004010195.1). NCBI lineage: Eukaryota > Metazoa > Chordata > Chondrichthyes > Orectolobiformes > Hemiscylliidae > Chiloscyllium > Chiloscyllium plagiosum. The sequence goes on from NC_057720.1 coordinate 5,599,089, forward strand.
TTAATAATATCCTTGCCATAGGAGGGTGACCAGAACTGCACACAGTACTCCAGAAGAGGCCTCACCAATATTCTATACAACCTCAACCCATACTCCATGGGCGCAGCACAAAGGCAACGTGCCAACAGTCTAATTCCTACTCTCTGCTTCCAGTTAACCAGTCAGCCTTCCATCCACACCTGTACATTACTCCCTACTCTGTGAGCTTTTATTTCTCAGGGTAAATCTGTTACATTCACAAGGCCTTTAAGTTTGAAAAGCACTGAGTTTTTATGGGAATTAGCCAACTCAGGTGGTTTACAATGCAGAGTACCGCCAACAGCGCAATTCCTGCATTGGCTGAGGGTGCCATGAAGGACTGTCCTTCACAACATGAGATGTAGTAACCCTCAGGCTAACTCACCAGTAGTCCTCTATCTCTCTCTCTCTCTCTCTCTCTTTCTCTGTACTGAGAGAGTAGCCTCGGCATTCAGGCTTGAGATCCAACTGGTGAGATTATGCCATTTGAAAAAAAAAGAATAGTTTAAAGGAGTCGCATAGCTTTTAGCAATCCATCAGAAGTCAATTGCTTAGTAGACACTAAGGACTGCAGATGCCGGAAGGCGGAGAGAATAGATGTGAAGCTGGAAAGTGGCGTCCCAGGTAGACAGGGCCGTGAAGAAGGCTTTTGGCACACTGGCCTTCATCAGTCAGGGCACTGAGTATAGAAGTTGGGAAGTTATGTTGCAGTTATACAGGATGTTGGTGAGGCCGCACCTGGAGTATTGTGTTCAGTTTTGGTCACCTTGCTATAGGGAGGCTGTTATTAAACTGGAAAGCATGCAGAAAAAATTTACAAGGATGTTGCCAGGACTCAAGGGATTGACCTTAATCCGCGATGGAGGACGGGAAAAATTTCTGGCTAAGAGCTGCTCCTTTCTTTGAGGTATTTTAGGTGTTGGAGGTGATTTCCTCGAATTCCAGGAGCAGCAATTACTGTTTTATATGCTGTTGCTTTGTTTTGGAACTTTGGGAAAAAAAAGTTTTAAAAGGGAGAAGAGCAGAGGAAGGAAGCACATGGTGAGGGCATTGCAGGAGAGAGAGAGAACCTGCACAATTACTGCCTTTGCTGTTTTTGAATTCATGTGTCGCTGGACATCAGAGTGCATCTGGGAAAATTAACAAACAGTGAAATTCACAACTAATCTTGGAGGAACTGTTGGGCGAAGTTCACAACACAGAATCAGATAAGTTAATTGTTGTTTTAAGTCTGTCCAAAAGAAAGGCTGCAGTAGTGAGTACATGGGTTCTTTCTTGATTATATGTTTTTGGAGATGAGTCTTTTGATTAAACATAAAATATAAGCCATAGCTATTAATTTATGAGGAGAAAGTGAGGGCTGCAGATGCTGGAGATCAGAGCTGAAAATGTGTTGCTGGAAAAGCGCAGCAGGTCAGGCAGCATCT
>NC_057720.1:5603312-5619092 GCF_004010195.1 Chiloscyllium plagiosum
ATGAAGTAACAAAGAGGATTGATGAGGGCAGAGCAGTAGATGTGATCTATATGGACAAGGCGTTCGACAAGGTTCCCCATGGGAGACTGATTAGCAAGGTTAGATCTCATGGAATACAGGGAGAACTAGCCATTTGGATACAGAACTGGCTCAAAGGTAGAAGACAGAGGATGGTGATGGATGGTTGTTTTTCAGACTGGAGGCCTGAGACCAGTGGAGTGCCACAAGAATCAGTGCTGAGTCCTTTACTTTTTGTCATTTACATAAATGATTTGGATGCGAGCATAAGAGGTACAGTTAGTAAGTTTGCAAATGACACCAAAATTGGAGGTGTAGTGGACAGCGAAGAGAGTTACCTCAGATTACAACAGGATCTTGACCAGATGGGCCAATGGGCTGAGAAGTGGCAGATGGAGTTTAATTCAGATAAATGTGAGGTGCTGCATTTTGGGAAAGCAAATCTTAGCAGGACTTATACACTTAATGGTAAGGTCTTAAGGAGTGTTGCTGAACAAAGAGACCTTGGAGTGCAGTTTCATAGATCCTTGAAAGTGGAGTCACAGGTAGATAGGATAGTGAAGAAGGCTTTATTGGTAAGAGTATTGAGTACAGGAGTTGGGAGGTCATGTTGCATCTGTAGACGACATTGGTTAGGCCACTTTTGGAATATTGCATGCAATTCTGGTCTCCTTCGTATCAGAAAGATGTTGTGAAACTTTTCGAGTTCAGAAAAGATTTACAAGGATGTTGCCAGGGTTGGAGGATTTGAGCTATAGAGAGAGGCTAAACAGGCTGGGGCTGTTTTCCCTGGAGCGTTGGAGACTGAGGAGTGACCTTATAGAGGTTTACAAAATTATGAGGGGCATGGAAAGGGTAAATACGCAGAGTCTTTTCCCTGGGGTCGAGGAGTCCAGAACTAGAGGGCATAGGTTTAGGGTGAGAGGGGAAAGATATAAAAGAGGCCTAAGGGGCAACTTTTTCATGCAGAGGGTGGTACATGTATGGAATGAGCTGCCAGAGTAAGTGGTGGAGGCTGGTACAATTGCAACATTTCAGAGGCATTTGAATGGGTATATGAAGGGATATGGGCTGGAGGGATATGGGCTGGGTGCTGGCAGGTGGGATTACATTGGTTTGGGATATCTGGTCGGCATGGACAGGTTTGATCGAAGGGTCTGTTTCCGTGCTGTACATCTCTATGACTCTATGACTCTATGAGTTAGAGGGAGAGATAGGACTCGTTACTTTAGAGCGTAGGAGACTGAAGGGGGACCTTATAGAGGTGTATGAGATCATGAGTGGCATGGATAGAATGAATGCACACAGTCTTTTTCCCAGGTTGGTGAATCGTGGACTAGAGGGCATCCGTTTAAGGTTAGAGGAGAAAGAATAAAAGGGAACCTGAGGGGCAACCTTTTTCACAGAAGATGGTATGCATATGGAATGAGCTGCCAGTGGAAGTTGTTGAGGTGCGTACATTAATAACATTTAAAAGGCATTTGGACAAACACATGGATACGAAAGGTTTAGAAGGATATGGGCCAGGTGCAGGGAGATGGGGTTAGTGTGGATGGACATTTTGGTCAGCATGGACCAGTTTGGGCCAAAGGGCCTGTCTCTGTGCTGTAAGACCCTATGACTCTATAAATCTATGTTAAGTTGATAGAAATGTAGAAAATAGGAACAAGAGTAGGCCATTCAGTCCTTCAAGCCTACTGCACTGTACAATACAATCATGGCTGATCACCCAACTCAGTCCCCTGCTCCTGCTTGCTCTGCATACCCTTTGATCCCTTTAGCCTAAGAAAGATATCTATATCCTCAGAATCATGGAATCATAAAATCCCTACTGAGTGGAAACAGGCCATTTGGCCCAACAAGTCCACACTAACCTTCTGAAGATTAATCCACCCAGACCCATTCCCCTACCCTGTTAACCCCTGACCCTACATATCCCTGGACACTATGGGCAATTTAGCGTGGCCAATTCACCAAACCTGCACATCCTTGGACCGTGGGAGGAAACCGGAGCACTTGGAGAAAACTCACACAGATACGGGGAGAATATGCAAGCTGCACACAGACAGTCGCCCGAGGCTGGAATCAAACCTGGGTCCCCAGTGCTGTGAGGCAGCAGTGCTGTAATAGAGTCATGCAGCATGGAAGCAGACCGTTCAGCCCAACCCATCCATGCTGACCAAATTTCCTAAACTGAACTAATTCCATTTGCTTGCATTTGATCCATATCACTATAAAGCTTTCCTATTCATGTACCTGTCTAAATGCCTTTTAAATGTTGTAATTATACCAGCCTCCACCATTTCTTCTGGCAGCTCATTCATACACACACCATCCTCGATGTGAAAGCATTGCTTTGCAAGTCCCTTTTAAATCTTTCCCTTCTCACCTTAAACCTATGCCCTCTCGTTTTGAACTCCCCTACACTGGGGAAAAGATCTTGGCCACTCACCTTATCTATACCCATCATGATTTTATAAACTTCTTCAAAGTCATTTCTTACCCTCCTCCGCTCAAGAGAATAAGGTCCCAGCCTATGCAGCCTTTCCTTGTAACTCAAGCCCTCCAGTCTTGGTAACATCCTGGTAAATGTTTTTTGCACCCTTTCCAGTTTAGTAACAGCCTTGCTAGACCAGAATTGTGCGCAGTACTTCAAATGCGGCCTTACTATTGTCTTATACAGCCACAACATGACATCCCAACTTCCTGTTCAGTGAATTCTGATGAAGGGTCACTGGACACAAAACATTAACTTTGATTTCTCTTCACAGATGCTGTCAGACCTGCTGAGCTTTTCCAGCAACTTCTGTTTTTACAGCATCTGCAGTTCCTTTGGTTTTTATCTGTATTCAGTGCTCTGACCAACGAAGACAAGGTGCCAACTGCCTTCTTCACCACCCTGTCTACCTGCAACAGCACTTTCAAACAGCTATGTACCTGCACCCCTAAGTCTCTCTGTTCAGCAGCACTTTCCTGGGCACTGCCAATAACTGTATAACTCCTGCCCTGATTTGTGTTACCAAAATGCAACACCTCGCATGTATCTAAATTAAACTCTACCTGCCACTCCTCAGCCCGCTGGCCCACCTGATCAAGATTCCCTATAAAGATCCTCTTTAAAACATTCAATAATTTGGCCTCAAATCTGCTTGTGACAAAGAACTCCACAGGCTCCCCACTTTCAGGGTGAAGACATCTCTCCTCACTTCTCCTCATGGCAGTCTGAATTGGCCTCCCCTTTATCCTTCGACTCTGACCCCTCGTTCTAGACTTGCTGGTCATTGGGAGTATCCTTCCTGTGTTTACCTTGTCTAGTCCTGTTTGATTGTTCTAGGGGATCCAGTGAAATCCCCCTCACTCTCATGCACTTGTTTGTGTGGAAAATCTTGCCTCATAAAAGTTGTAGCTGAATCGTCTACAGACTCCACTTGATTAAAGTGTGTAAGCTTCTGAACAGTCTTGACCAGGTGGATGTAGGATGGATGTTTCCTCTTGTGAGTAAGTAAGACAAGTTTTATAAATCAGGACGGTGATCTTCTTGAATATTGCAGCAAGTCTGAGGGGCTAAATGGTCTAATTGTGCTCCTGTGTCCTATGTTGTTGTAATGTCGCTATGATAAGTTACCTATAAACTACTGTCGACATATTGAGGTTAGTAATACAGACTGTTGAGGGTAGCAGACAGGAAAACAAAATCATCTGATCCATTCAATTAACTGCATGCAACAACAATGATGTGCATTGCTTTAAACACTTGATTTGCTAAAGCACGCCAAAGTACAATACAGGTGTGATTATCAAATCAAAGTTGTCCCAAGTTCCTATGTTAAGGGATATTAGGTTACGTGACCCAAAGCTGAGAGAAAATCCTGGGTCTTAAGGAGGAGTGAGGTGAATGGGTTCAGAGAGGGAATTCCAGGGCTCAGGGCCAAACTGCTGAAGACAAGGCTCTCAGAGGTTGAGTGATGAAAGATGGTGCCGTGAGAGAGTGCAGCTTTGGAGGAGTGTACAGATCTCAGAGAAGCTACTGGAGGGGTGTACAGAGATTGGGAAGGATGGGGAGAGATTTGGTCAGCTAGATGGGAATTTAGAATGTATTGTGTTAGAGCCTCTTCTGGCATATTGTGTCCAGTTCTGGTCTCCCTGTTATAGAAAGGATTTTATTAACTTGGAGAGGGTTCAGAAGAGATTCACCAGGGCGTTGCCAAGAATGGAGGGTTTGAGTTATAGGGAAATGCTGAATAGGCTGGGAGTTTTTTCCCTGGAATGTAGGATGGGTGGTCTTAAAGAGCTTTATAAAATCATGAGGGGCATAGATGAGGGTGAATGACAAGGATGTTTTCCCCAGCATAGGAGGGATTTCAAGACCAGCGGTCATATTTTTAAGGTGGCAGGGGCAGGATTTTTACAGAGAGTGGTTCATGTGGAGAATAAATTTCCAGAGGAAATGGTGGATGCGGGTACAGTTACAACATTTAAAGAATATTTAGATAAGTACATGAATAAGAAAGGTTTGGGGGAATATGGGCCAAGTGCAGGCAGGTGGGACTAGTCTAGTTTGGGATTATGGTCGGCATGGACTGGTTGGACCGAAGGGTCAGTTTCCGTGCTGTACAATTCTATGACTCTAGGTTTGAGCGACAGTGTGGTCAGTGAGCTCTGGGACAGAGGGTGAATGGGGGATAAACTGCTCCTCACATTGCCCGAATTGTGAAGGTTACTGACTGACAGGAACAAGGTGGTTTCCCGTTCTGTTTTTGCAGTGCGCCTGGCGATATTGGAAGCAGGGTTTTCCCGAGCCCGGGAGGAAGATGACACTGCCAACTTGATCTGGAATGATGCCGCTGTGCAGCAGGAGAGGATTGCGGATCTGAGAAACTATCAGGTATATCAGTGTGGCTTTAAACAGCCACCTTCGTCGCTCAGCTGTGAGCTCACTTTGCCTTTTTGATAATGGCGACTGTGTAATCCTGAATCAGGCATGACCCATTCTGCCCTTCGAACCTGCTGTCCCATTCAATGATCTGATTACTCCACAATCACAACTACCCACTTCTTATACCCCCCCCACCCCCTTTCCCTTGCTTATCAACAATCTACCAACCTCTGCCTTAGAATATTGAAAGTCTCATACTTTTCAGGACTAGACTGCCAACCTTATGTGAGAAAAGAATTCTCTTCATTGCTATTTTAAATGGGTGACGTCTGTGGAGAGTGGATTGATGAGGTGTGTGCATGAACTGGGGTGATGAAGGGAGAAGAGAGTGGAGTGGCTCCCAAGTTGTGGTTGCAGTAACTTAAAGTCATTGGGTAGGGGAATGGGTCTGGGTGTGTTACCCTTTGGAGGGTCGGTGTGGACTTGTTGGGCCAAATGGCCTGTTTCCACGATGTAGGGTTTCTATCCTCTCTGTGTCAGAGACCTTGCTGTGGAATGTACAGCCAAGACTTGACCCCCATCATCACGCTCCCCTTTTTGCCTGACAGGGTGTAGCAGCAGATTGTTGGCAGAGAAAGGGCTGAGATGTGGGATTTGGGTTTGTTGTTTGGGATTCTCTGTGCTGTGAATCTGCTGGCTGTGGACTTTGAGCTCAGACAGTTGTACTTCTTCCCCACACCACCAGGGGGTAGCACCGCCTTGCTGTCTTGTAACTCATGAATTACATCCAGTCCACACTTAAAATGTACCTGTTCAAATCTTATGTATTCCATAAAGAGAGAACTTTGAATACTTCCTTTGCCCCATTGTACATTGTGCCGTGTCTGTCTGCTGCTTTACTGTGTTACACTTACAGATACTGTACCTTATTTTTGTTAACTTGATTAGGGCTTTGGAAATTGTTTTCTGTCAATTAGATTAGATTAGATTCCGTACAGTGTGGAAACAAGCCCTTCGGCCCAACAAGTCCACACTGACCCTCCGAAGAGTAACTCACCCCCTCTGACTAATGCACCTAACACTATGGACAATTTAGGATGGCCAATTCACCTGGCCTGCACATCTTTGGACTGTGGGAGGAAATGGGAGCATCCGGAGGAAACCCACACAGACACGGGGAGAATGTGCAAACTCCACACAGACAGTCACCTGAGGTTGGAATCGAACCTGGGACCCTGGTGCTGTGAGCCACCATGTCGCCCACTAATTGTCTTTAAATGAGCTGCCCTTGATCACAGGAAGTGGGAGAAGTAGGCCATTCAGCCCATCGAGCTTGCTTTGCTGTTCAACTTGATGATAGCTGATCTACTGCCTCAATGTCATCATCCCATACAATCTCTGTGTCCCTTAAAGTCTTCACATATCTATTGATTGCTGTCTTGAACCTGTTTATTGATTGACATGATGTGGAGGACTTGAGGTTGAACTGAGGTGGGAGTACTCCATAACCACCTGATGAAGATGCAGTGCTCCTAAAGCTAGTGCTTCCAAATAAATGTTTTAGTGATTTTTAATTTTATTGATTGAGTTTCCTCAGCCCTTTGAGTTAGAGAGTTACAAGATTTGTCACCCTCTGAGCGAAGATAGTCCTCCTCACCACATTCTTACCCAGCTTTTCCCTGATCCTGAGGTTATGTCCGCTGGTTTTAGACTAAAGTAACTTCATTTCTCCATTCCCCTGTCAGGCTGTGTAAGAAATTTTTAATTTCGCTAAGATAACCCCTCATTCTTCAAAACTGTACAGAAAACAGATGTAATCTGCTGAATCCTTCTTTATAAAACAATATTGGCATCTCAGGGATTATCTGGTGACCCTCCCCTTCTCTCTGTGTCTCTGGCAAATGTATCGTTCCTAAATAAAAAGGACAAAACTGTACTCAATGCTCCAGCAATAAAAACTGAAATTGCTGGAGAAACTGAGCAGGATCTGTATAAGAAGAGAAACAGTTTTGGGGAATGCAGGGGTTAAACCTTTCTTACACAGCCTGACAGAGGAATGGAGAGAAACAGTTTGATATGATGATTCTTCATTGCTGAAGCAGTTAGGAACAGGAGTAGGCCATTCAGCCCCTCAAGCCTGTTCCACCATTCAATGAGATCATGCCTGGTCTGTGGCCTAAATCCATTTACTTACCTTTGGCCCATATCCCTTAATATTTCTTTGCTTAACAAAAAGATTATCTATCTCAGATTTAAACTTGACAACTGATCCAGCATCCAGTACCATTTGTGGGAGAGAGTTCCAAACCTCTCCTACCCTTTGTGTATCGAAGAGCTTCCTAACATTTCTCCCCAACAGGCTGGTTCTCATTCACCATGCCCCCTAGATAGAACCTTGGAATTTTATGGTGTGGGATGAGGCCATTTGACCCATCATATCTCTACTGCCTCCTGAAACAGCTACCAGCCAGTCCTATTCTCTAGCCCTATTTCCATAGCCTTCTCAATTCATCACTTTCAGATATCTATCCAGCTCTCATTTGAAACCTCCTATCGAATCCGTCTCTATCACTCTCCCAGGCAGTGCGTTCCAAATCCTAACAACTTGAGTAAAGAAGTTTCTCTTTATCTCACTCCTAGCTCTCTTTCTGAAAATCTTGAAATTGTGACCCCGAGTTACTGACATGCTAACTATCCTTCTTTACCCTGTCAAAATTGTTCATAATTTTGAATACCCCAATTAGGTCACCTCTGACCTGCTCCAAGCTGAATAAGCTCCATTTCTCTAATCTGTCCTTGTATCCAAAATCTCTCGTTCCTGGGATCATTAGAGTAAAACTCCTTTGATCCCTTTCCAGGGCTTTAACATCCTTCTTTAATAAGGTGCTCAGAACTGAACACAATCCTCCAAATGTTGTCTGACCAATGATTTGTAGAGGTGTAGCATCACTTCCTTGCTTTTATACTCTATGCCTCTGTTTATAAACCCAAGGATCCTATAAACCTTCTCAACAACGGTTCCAACTTCAGAGAATTATATACGTGAACCCCAAGGTCCCTATTCTCCCTTCAGAGTTGCACCATTGAGCCTGTATTGTCTCTCTATGTTTTTTCAACCAAAATGCATTGCCACACAGTTTTCTATATTAAAATTTATCTGCCAGGTGTTTGCCATTTGGCCAATGTGTCAATGTTCCTCTAAAGTCACTCAGTGTCATCCTGACAATTCACTATTCTCCCTGGTTCAGTATCATCTGCAAATTCAGAGATTTTGCCCTCAATACCCATCTCCAAATTATTTACGTAAATCAGAAAAACGACAGTACCAACACTGATATCTGGGGAACACCACTTTCAACTCATTTCCAATCTGAGAAATGCCCATCTATACCTACCCTCTGTCTCCTATCCTTTAGCCAACTTTTAATCAATGCTTCTAGGGACCCATCAATCCCAAACATTTCTAACTTGCTAACCAATCTGCCATGTGGCATTGTATCAAATGATCTTGCTCTTGTCTTGTACTCTATGCCTCTATTAATAAAACCCAGGTTAAGTTATGTTTTAACAATTGCTCTCTCCATCAGCCCTGCTATCTTCAATGATATATGCACAGATACACCACATCCCTCTGCTCCTGCAACCCCTTTAGAATTAGAGTCATAGAGTCACACAGAATGGAAACAGACCCTTTGGTCCAACTCATCCACTCTGACCAAGTTTCCCAAACTAAACAAGTTCCACTAGCCTGCATTTGGCCCATAAATCTCTGAACTGTTCCTATTCATATATCTGTCCAAATATCTTTTAAATGTTATAACTGTATCACCTCCTCTGGCAGTTCACCCTCAGGTCCTGTTTAAATCTTTCTTCTCTAACCATAAAAATATGCCCTCTGGTTTTGAACTGCCCTACTCTGGGGAAAAGACCTTTGCTAATTGCCTTATGTATGTCCCTCATGATCCAAAAACCTCTATAAGGTCACCCCTCAACCTCCTACGCTCCAGTGAAAAATGTCCCAGTCTATCCTTATAACTCAAACCGTCCAGTCCTGGCAACATCCTGGTAAATCTTTTTTGAACCCTCTCTAGTTTAATAATATCCTTCCTGTAGCAGAGCGACCAGAATTGTACACAGTGTACCAGAAGTGGCCTCACCAATGTCCTCTAAAACCTCAACATGACGTTCCAACTACTGCACTCAAAAGTCAGATTGTGTTTTTACAACAATCGACAATGGTTACGTAGTTACTATTTGGCTATTTTATTTGAGATTTGTCGTGGGTGAATTCACATTTCACCATCTATCCAAGTGAACTTCATGTGCCCACATCATTAAGCTGGGATTCAGAACTACTAGCCTAGTGACATTATCACTATATCTCTGCCTCCTCCAGCTCAATTTCTGACACTGTGACTGTTTACAGATGCTGTATGCAAACTTTTTTTTGTCTTTTCAGAGGATCAACCATTTTCCTGGAATGGGAGAGATTTGCCGTAAGGACTGTCTGGCAAGAAACATGGCCAAGTAAGTGACCCAGGCTGGCCAGATTTCTGTCTCCTTTAGAATTGGAATCGGAGTCTCAAGGTGGCATTTATTAGGGAGTGAGCATGTTTGAGAATGAGCAAGGTGTGTGTGTATACGTGTATGTGTGTGTGTGCGCGCGCGCGTGTATGAGCGGTGTTTGTGTGTACGTGTGTGTGCGCGGGCGGGTGTGCGTGTGTGTATGTGGACCAACCTCCCCACCATTTGACACCTTCACAGCAAGTGGCAATGTTCAGAGGAGAGTTTACCAGCTCAGTGTGAAGAGGATGTGTCAGTCCAGACTGTGTGACACAGCGGCAAGGGGGAAGTAACTGGGCTCCAGGTGACACTCACATGTCACAGGTAAGATGACTGGGCCAGTGGCTGGGGATAGCAAGGTGTCACTATGAGTTAGGCATAGTTAGTCGATGGGCCGAATGGCCTTACTTCCACTCCTATGTCTTATGTCTTATGGACACTCACATGTCACAGGTAAGATGACTGGGCCAGTGGCTGGGGATAGCAAGGTGTCACTATGAGTTAGGCATAGTTAGTAAGTTTGCAGATGAAACCAAGATTGGTGGCATAGTAGACAGTGGAGAAGGTTTTCTAAGATTACAAAGGGATCTTGATCAAATGGGTCAATCGGCTGATAAATAGCAGATGGGGTTCAATCTGGATAAGTGCAAGGTATTATATTTTGGTAAAACAAACAAGGGTAGGGCTTATACAATTAATGGTAGATCTTTGGGTAGTGTTGTAGAACATAGGGACCTAGGGGTGCAGGTCCTTGAAGATTGAGTGACCTATAGACAGGGTGATTAAAAAGGCATTTGGCACGCTTACCCTGATTGCTCAGTCCTTTGAGTATAGGAGAGGGGACGTCATGTTGAGCTTGTACAGAACATTGGTGAGGCATCTTCTGGAATATTGTGTCCAGTTCTGGTCACCCTGTTAAGGAAGGGTATTAAGCTGGAGAGGGTTCAGAAGAGATTTACCAGGAATTTGCTGGGTATGGAAGGTTTCAGTTATAAAGGAAGACTGGATAGGCAGGGAGATTTTTCACTGGAGCATAGGAGGTTGAGAGGTGACCTTTTAGAAGTTTATAAAATAATGGTAGGTATAGATAGAGTTATTGGTAGTTATCTTTCCCAAGGATGGAGCATTTCAAAACTAGGGGGCATGTTTGTAAGGTGAGAGGAGAGAGATTTAAAAAAGACATATGGGGCAAATTTTTTACACAAGGTGTCGTTCACATGTGGAATGAACTTCCTGAGGAAGTGGTGGATGTGGATACAATTATAATATTTAAAAGACATTTGGATAAGTACATGAATAAGAACAGTTTGGAGGGAAATTGGCCAGGGGCAGGTGGAATTAGTTTAGTTTTGGATTATGTTCAGCATGGGCTGGTTGGACCGAAGGGTCTGTTTCTGTGTAATATGACTGTATGACTTGAAATGTTAATCCTGTTTCTCTCTCCACAGATGCTGCCAGACCTGCTGAGTTTCTCCCGTACTCTCTGTTTCTATAATGTTAAAAACCTATCAAGTAAAATCATAGAATTTTACAGTACAGAAGGAGGCCATTCGACCCATCATGTCTGTACTAGCTCCTGAAAGAAATTGTACCTTTAAAATTTTCAGTTGACCTTCAGCCGCAGGAGCCTTTAGGGGAGTGAGTTCAAGGTTCCCAGGTAACTTTATTAGAGACAGTCCTTCATGGAAATAAATAAACATAGAAAATAGGAGCAGGTGTAGGCCATTCCGCCCTTTGAGCCTGCTCTGCCATTCAATACAATCATGGCCGATCATCCAACATAGTCCCCTGTTCCTGCTTTCTCTCCATACTCTTTGATCACTGTTGCTGTAAAAGCTGTCTCCATCTCCTTCCCAACAACAGTCAATATTTTGGCCTCAACCACCTCCTGTGACAGAGAAGTCTACAGGCTCCCTGCTCTCTGGGTGAAGAAGTCGCTCCTCCTCTCAGTCTGAAATGGTTTACCTATATCTTTCAACTGTGACTCCTGTTTCTGGACTCCCTGTTCATTGGGAAAATCCTTCCTGTCAAGCCGTAGAATTTTATAGTTTTCTATGAGGTTTCCCCCTCATACTTATAAATTTCAGGGAATATAGCCCTAACTGATCCACTCTCTCTCCATACGTAAGTCCTACCACCCTAGGAATCAGTCTGGTAAACCTTTGGTGCACTCCCTCCATTGCCAGAACATCTTTCCTCAGATAAGGAGACTAAAACTCCGACACAGTACTCCAGGTGTGGTCTCACCAATGCCCTGTACAACTGCAGCAAGACATCCGCGCTCCTGTATTAGAAACCTGCCAATGTGAAGGCCAGCATACCATTTCCTTTCTTCACTGCCTGCTGCACTGCATGCTTACTTTCAGTGACTGGTGTACAAGGACACCCAGGTCACATTGCACCTCCCACTTGCCAAATCTATTGCAATTCGAAGAATAATCCACCTTCCTGTTTTTGCTATCAACGTGGATAACCTCACATTGATCCACATTGTGCAGAATCTGCCATGCATTTTCCTATTCACTCAGTTTGTCCAAATCACACTGAATCATCACTGAATCCTTCTCACATCTCACTCTCCCACCCTCTGTGTCATCTGCAAATTTGGAGATAGTGCATTTAGTTCCCTCATCTAAATCATTCCAGACATTGCCCTGAATCTTCCCACTTGTTCTGGACTAGCAGAAGAAATTGTTTCTCTCCAACTGACCTATCTCTTCCTTCAACCATCTGAAACTTCTCAATTAGATCAACGCACCACCTTCCGCGTTCAAGTCTATTCCTGAGTCTGTGTAACTTGTTCTTATAATTTAACCCTTTTTAGCCAAGTATTGTTTTCCTGAGTCAATTGCTGTACCCTGCAAGCCATTGTTAGGGAATGAGCTTTCCTTTCAATGGCCACACGCTTTCATTTCCACCTGATTTCTCATTCTTCGGTTTCTGTTGAAAATTCTCCCCCAAAATTTTCATGATTTCAGTTTTGAACACTCTGCCATGGCGTGGATTCCTCCTTTTATCATCCGTGTTTTACTTTCAGGATGATCAAGAGTCAATCTCAGGAATACTGCTTCACCCCAAGGACCTGGATCTTTCCTGCGGAATACACTCAGTTCCAGAACTGTGTGAAGGAACTCCGAAAGAAACGCAGACAGAAGACCTTTATAGTCAAGCCAGCCAATGGAGCGATGGGTCATGGGTACGTGTGTGTGTGTGTGCGTGCATGCGTGCGTGCGTGTGTGTGTGTGTTTCTTTCTTGAACCTCAGCTGCCCTTGGGATCTAGGGACTCCACAGTGCTATTTGAGAAGGAGTTCCAGGATTTTGACCCAGAGATACTGAAGCAACAACGATGCATTTCCAAGGAGAAAGTGAGGACTGCAGCTGCTGGAGATCATAGTCTAGATTAGAGTGGTGCTGAAAACGCACAGCAGGTCAGGCAGCATCTGAGGAGCAGGAAAATTGACGTTTCGGGCAAAAGCCCTTCAAGTCAGTGGCTTGAAGGGGAACTTGTAGATGGCGGTATTCCCATGTATCTGCTGCCCACATTTTGGGGTAGAGGTCTTCACTTTAGAAAGAGCCTTTGTGTGTTCCTGCACTGCATCTTGCGGATGTTACACCCTGCTGTTCTTGTACCTCAATAATGAAGTGAGTGAATGTTTATGAGAGTGGAAATGGTGCCAATCCAATGGGCTGCTTTGTCCTGGATGGTGTCAAGCTTCTTGAGTGTTGTTGGAGTTGCACCCATCCAGGAACTGAGCAATAAGGCTTGCCTGGCTGTACAATGAGGGAGAGGGTTCTGTTTAATTTGGTGGAAGACTTATCGATATTGGGAGGCAGTTTTTCAAACATAATATTTAGGATTTGGTTCGTTTGATGGTTCAAAGGAAATAGGAACCAGCCAGTCACGTGTCATATGGATATTTGCCCCAGCTCTACAAACTGTTGAGTAAACAAGGACAGAACTGGAACAAGCCTTTGATCAATGCATTTTACAGTCTCGTATCATAGAAACATAGAAATTAGCAGCAGGAGTAGGCCATTCAGCCCTTTGAGCATGTTCCACTATCCAGCATGACCATGGCTGATCATCCAACTGTGTTCTCTGTTCCCACTTTCACCCCTCACATACCCTTTGATCCCTACAGCTCTAAGAATTATATCTAACTCCTTCTTGATAACATTCAATATTTTGATCTCAGCCACTTTCTGTGGCAGAGAATTCAACTCTCTGGCATCAGTTCCTGTACAATTCAAAACTATTTCTGGTTTAATTTGAATGTTGTCACAGTTACTAAACTCACTCTGGTAGGCTCCAGGTGGTGTGCAATCACTGTTTCTTGCTGATATTGCACCTCAGGCAGCTGCAGGACAAACAGTGACCGTATAGACCATATATATGGACCTTTATTCTCCATCGTACTGGGTAGGTGCCTCTCTCTGTGAGTGGAGAAAGTGAGGTCTGCAGATGCTGGAGATCAGAGCTGAAAATGTGTTGCTGGAAAAGTGCAGCAGGTCAGGCAGCATCCAGGGAACAGGAGAATCGACGTTTCGGGCATAAGCCCTTCTTCAGGGCTTCAGGGATTCCTGAAGAAGGGCTTATGCCCGAAACGTCGATTCTCCTGTTCCCTGGATGCTGCCTCTCTCTGTGAGTGCTTGAAGCTAACACCAATTTGGCGAATTGGAAATGTCCTTTCCCCACATTAGCAGATTAATCAGCTCAAAATTTCAATGCAATCAGGAGGTCTAATTGGAGGCAAATACTGAGTGTCATGTTGAGAGCCAGGAGCTTGGATTTTTCAGTCAATTTAGAAAATAAAATCTTGCATTTATGCGGCACCTTTCACTATCAGCGGATGTCCCAAGGTGCTTTGCAACCAACACAGCATTTTTTGTGGTGTAGTCGCCATGGTACTCAACGCCCTGACTGATGAAAGCCAGTGTGCCAAAAGCCTTCTTCACTGCCCTGTCTACCTGCGATTCCAATTTCAGAGAACCGTGCACATGAGCTCCAAGGTCCCTCTGTTCCACCACACTCCTTAAGGCCATACCATTCGCCATGAAACTCCTACCTTGATTTGACTTTCCAAAATGCAAGACCTCACACTTATCTATATTAAACTCCATTTGCCATTTCTTGGTCCACTTCCCCAGCTGATCAAGGTCCTGCTGCAATTGCTGATAACCTTCTTCACTGCCCAGGATACCTCCTACTTCAGTCTCGTCTGCAACTTACTAATCATGCCTTGTATGTTTTCATCCAAATCATTGATATAGATAACAAACAGCAACAGGCCCAGCATCGTCCCCTAAGGCACTCCACTAGTCACAGGCCTCCAGTCCGACAAGCATCCTTCCACTATTACCTTTTGCTTCCTACTATCAGGCCAACTGTGCATCCAATTTGCCAGCTCCCCTTGGATTCCATGTGACCTAACCTTCCAGAGCAGCCTACCATGTGAAACCTAATCAAAGGTCTTACTGAAATCCATATAGATTACATCTACCGCCCTGCCCTCCTTCCGGTATTTGTTCCATTCCCCTTTGAAAGTTGCTGCTGAAACCGCTTTCACCATCCCAGCTTGATGACCAGTCTGGTTATAATCACTTATTCACCAGTGTCACCTCTAGTTCGCTTGCCAATTACTTTAAATCTATATCTTCTGGTCACCAACGCTCCTGCCACTGGAAATAACTTCTTTCCAACTTGACCAAATCCCTTTGGAATGCTGCACAACTCTATCAAACTTTTTCCACTCTGGTCTCTCGAATTAACTTGAGGTTGAGGGGTGATCTTATAGAGGTTTATAAAATCATGGGCGGGGTATTGATAAGGTGAATGGCAGGTGTGTTTTCCCTAAGGTGAGTGATTTCAAGACTGGGGGCATATTTTTAAGGTGAAAGAGAAAGATTTAAAACGAACATGAGGGGCAATTTCTTTACACAGAGAGTGGTTCATGTGTGGAGTGAACTTCCAGAGGAAGTGGTGGACGCGGGTACAGTTACAGCATTTAAAAGACATTTGGATAAGTACATGAATAAGAATTGTTTGGAGGGATATGGGCCATGCACAGGCAGGTGAGAAGACTTGCTTAGTTTGGGATTATGATCGGCATGGACTGGTTGGACTGAAAGGTCTGTTTTCGTGCTGTATGACTCTATGACTGTGTATGTGTTGCTGGAAAAGCGCAGCAGGTCAGGCAGCATCCAAGGAACAGGAGAATCGACGTTTCGGGCATAAGCCCTTCTTCAGGAATGAGGAAAGTGTGTCCAGCAGGCTAAGATAAAAGGTAGGGAGGAGGGACTTGGGGGAGGGGCTTTGGAAATG
>NC_057720.1:5619411-5628385 GCF_004010195.1 Chiloscyllium plagiosum
CCGCCATCACCCCAACCCCGCCCCCACGCCAACACCTCCCATCACGCCCCCACGCCGATCTCCGTCCCCACCCCCACGCCAACCCCGCTCCCACTCCCAGATCCTGACATGAATGTTTTTCACTTCAGTTTGCCCCTTCAAGACTTCCTGAATTGTCATTGTCTTCATGATCGCTGCCACATTTGATGGCAATGTTAATGAAACTGGCCACTTATCAGGAAACTTGGTCTAATGTTAAGGACAGTGGCTCAGTGGTGAGCACTGCTGCCCCACAGCGTCAGGGACCCGGGTTCAGTTCCAGCCTCAGGTGACTGTCTGTGTGGAGTTTGCACATTCTCCTTGTGTCGGCGTGGGCTTTCTCTGGGTGCTCTGGTTTCCTCCTCCCAATCCAGGCTAGGTTGGTTAGCTGTGGGTAATGTGGGGTTAAAGGGTAGGGGGAGTGGGTCTGGGTGGAGTACTCTCCAGGGTTGGTGTGAACTTGATGGGCCAAATGGGATTCTATGATTCTATGAAAGCACAGCCTTATTCAGGTTATGTGAACAAAAGTAGGTCAACCAGCCCCTTGAACCTGTTCTGTTAAAGGAAGTGTTCCATTGGCATGTGAAGCATGAGCAACATAGGAAACTCTCAAATGAGGAAACCTGAAATAAAGCTAGAAAATGCTGGAAATACCTATCTCTCAGGAGAATAATAAGCTATATTATTACGCAGGGGAATGTGGATATTTCTGACTGGACCACCATTTGTTACCCATTCATTATTGCCCCTTGTGCTAAATGACTTACCAGGTCGTTTCAGGGGGCAGTTAAGAGTCAGCCACTTTGCTGTGAGACCAGATGACATGGAGGCCAGACTGGGTAATGATAATAGATTTCCTGCCCTAAAGGACATTAATGAGCTAGATGGCCAAAGCTTTATTCAGTCACTCATAGGCATCAACTGTCTGGATTAGCATTGATTGCCTATCCCTAGCTGCTCATGAGGAGGTGGTGGTCAGCTGCCTTCTTGAACTGCCATGATGTGGAGGTGTTGTTATCCGTGGGTTTCAATGGCATAAAGTAGTGAGGTGCCCGTCTTTAATGGCGATGCATGTGTCCAAGAATGAGACTAATACTAAAGAGTAATCCATGGTCAGTCTGATGGTGGGATGAAGCTTGTTGACATCACTGTGTAGTCATTTCAGTGACTCCTCGCCATGGGTCCAGAGGAACTTTTTGAACTGCTACGCTCAATGTGCTGTAGGTAGACCCACAAAACTATTTGTGTGATTAACTTTCCATTTTGGATTTGTTAACTGCACTAATTTTGAAAGTGCTGTAGGATTTGAAGCCACATCTATAGAGCTTTATAGAGGTTTACAGGTTATTAGGGGAATGACATTGCCACCATCTCTCCCTTGTGGTTTTGGGGGTATTTATTTTACTGTAGTAGAACCGAATTGACCTGAATTGACCTGAACCGCCAATTCTGTTTGATTATCCTACGGATGCTGCCTGATCTGCTGAGTGTTGTCAGAACTTTCTGTGTCTAACACAGGTGAGTTGGTGATGTGTTGGTGTCATCAAAACTTGCACACTGACTGAGCATGGTGGCTCATAAGACTGAGAGGACCAACATATTTATGTCAAAGTTAGATAATCTCAGTGAGCAAGTGCCTTTCCTGCTGGTTCACACCGTCGGTCAGTAGCAGCAGTGTGTGCTATCTATAAGACACACTGCAACAACTCATCAACGCTCCTCTGAAAGTATTTTCCAAATCCTTGCCCTCTACCATTTAGAAAGACAAGGGCAGCAGATACATGGGAACACCACCACCTACAAATCACTCACCATCCTGTCCTGGAAATATACAGGGACATAGGAACAGAAGTAGGCCATTCTGCCCATCAAGCCTGTTCCACCATTCAATGAGATCATGCCTGATCTGTGGCCTAACTCCATATACCTTTCTTTGGCCCATATTCCTTAATACCTTCGTTTAACAAAAATATATTTATCTCAGCTTTAAAATTAACAACTGATCCAGCATCCACTGCCATTTGTGGAGGAGAGTTCCAAACCTCTCCCACCCTTTGTGTGTCGAAGAGCTTCCTAACATCTCTCCTGAATGGTCTGGCCCTAATTTTTAGACTGTGCCATCGAGTTTTAAAATCTCCAACCAATGGAAATAGTTTTTCTTTATCTACCCTGTCTTTTCCTGCTATGATCCTAAAGACTACGATCAGATCACTCCTTATCCTTCTGAATTCTAGGAAAAACAGGCCTAATTTGTATAATCTGTCCTCATGTTTTAACCCCTGAAGTCCAGATATCAATCTTTTAAACCTATGTTGTACTCCCTCCAAGACCAATACAGTTGATTCTGACATAACGTGATAGTTCCGTTCTCATGCAATCCCGTGTTACAAGAAAATCGTGCAATAGCCATGCCAATTAAACTAATGGGACCAAAATCGCATTATAGCTAATACAGGTAAGGAAAGTTCGCATTCTACAAATAGCAATCTAAATTCTTCAATTGCGTTATAGCCAATTCATGTTGAAGAAACACATGTTATAGCAGAACCGATTGCATATCCATCTGTAGGTGTGGTACCCACATCTGCTCACAGTGCTCCACGTGGGGTCTAGCTAGGATTCCTTCAGCATTAATGGGTTAAAATCAAGAAACTCCTTCCCTAATGGCGCTGTGAGTGACCCTACATGCCAAGGATCGCTGTGGTTCACGAAGGCAGCTCACCCCCACCTTCTGAAGGATACTCAAAGATGAGCGAAAACTATTGGCCTAGCCAGTGATATACACATCCCATGAATGAATAATGAAAACAATTTCTTCAGAAATCTCATCACTCCTGTGATCACACTTTAATGAGCTGCAAACAACTGATTTGATGTGCTTGAAGCTCGACTTTGGCTGAAGTTCACAGAGTCCTTTAAATGAGATTGCATGTGTAAGTACTTATTGAATTTCTCAGATTAGTCAGTGGGTTTAGTGCTTTCTAAGCACCATCTCTATAATTGATTCCTGTGGCTGCACCACAATAACTCCTCCACACCTCCTGCAATTCTTGAAGCTATTGAAATGGGCTACTTTTTGTTACTCTAAATGATCATAAAATGTAGGAGTAGCAGTAGACCGTTCAGCCCATCAAGTCTGCTCTGTCATTCAGTGAAATCTGATCTGATAATCCACAACTCCACCTCCTTTCCTTTTCCCCAATAACCTTTGGTTCCAAGACTGATTAAAAACTTGTTGAACTGGCCTTTACATAGAGTCATAGAGTTATATTGCATAGAAACAGTCTCTTTGGTCCAACTTCTTTACGCTGACCGGATATCCTAAACTGATCTAGTTCCATTTGCCAACAATTAGCCCATGTCCTTCTAAATCCTTCCTTTTAAATGTTGTAATTGTACCAGCCTCCGTCACTTCCTCTGGCAGCACTCACCACCCTCTGTGTGAAAAAAATTACCCCTCCGATATCTTTTAAATTTCACCTAAACCTATGTCCTCTAGTTTTGGACTCCACTACCCTGGCAAAAAGACCTTGACTATTCATCCTATTCTTGCCCCTCATGAGAAAGAAGATAGTCCAGGATAAAGCATTCTGAAGGGGGCATATAACAGATAGGGTTGGACATGAAAAGTACTTCACCCAACCCCATCATCCACCATGGTTACAGCATGGAAGGAAACCATTTGGCCCATCAGGGACAAGGGCAGCAGATGCACGGGAGTACTACCAATTGCAAGTTCTCCTCCAAGTTGTTCACCACCCTGACTTGGAAATATATGGCTGTTCCTTCGGAGGTCAGAGTCCGGGAACTCCATCCCTGACAGCACTGGGTATCCCTGCACCAAATGTAGCAAGTCATGAAGGTAGATCACCAAGACCTTCTCAGGGGCTAGTTGGGGATAGGGCCCAGCCAGCGACACACATCCAATGAATGAATTAAATAAATGAAAGAAATCCATGCTGGTTATCTACAAGAACGACTCAGCTAGTCCCATTCTTTGGCCTTTTGTCCAGAGGTAAAGAGTCATAGAGTCACAGAGTCATACAGCATGGAAACAGACCCTTTGGTCCAACCAGTTCATACCGAACATAATCCCAAACTAAACTAGTCCCACCTCCCTGCTCCTGGCCCATATCCCTCCAAACCTCTCCTATTCATGTAATTATCCAAATGTCTTTTAAACGTAGTAATTTTGCCCACATCCACCACTTCCTCAGGAACATAGAACGTAGAACATAGAAAAGTACAGCACAGAACAGGCCCTTTGGCCCACGATGTTGTACCGAGGTTTAATCCTAACGTAAAATATAGTAACAACCTACGCACCCCTCAATTCACTGCTGTCCATGTGCATGTCCAGCAGTCGCTTAAATGTCCCCAATGACTCTGCTTCCACCACCTCAACTGGCAACGCATTCATAGCTCTCTGCATAAAGAACCTACCTCTGACATCTCCTTTATACCTTCCACCTAATATCTTCAAACTATGACTTCTTGTACCAGTCAGTCCTGCCCTGGGGAAACGTCTCTGGCTATTGACTCTATCTATGCCACTCATTATTTTGTACACCTCAATCAGGTCACCTCTCTTGCTTCTTCTCTCCAGAGAGAAAAATCCAAGCTTATTCAACCTTTCTTCATAAGGCAAGCCCTCCAGTCCAGGCAGCATCCTGGTAAACCTTCTTTGCATCCTCTCCAAAGCCTCTGTATCTTTCCTGAACTGGACACAGTATTCCAAGTGTGGTCTCACCAGGAACTTGTAGAGCTGCAGCAAAACCTCATGGCTCTTAAACTCGATCCCCCTGTTAATGAAAGCCAAAACACCATATGCTTTCTTAACAACCCTATCCACTTGGGTGGCAACTTTGAGGGATCTATGTACTTGCACACCCAGATCCCTCTGTTCCTCCACACTGCCAAGAATCCTGTCTTTAATCCTCCTCCAGGCAGAATACTTTCCATCTACAACCACTCTCTGCCTTCTGTCAGCCAGCCAATTCTGAATCCAGATAGCCAAATCTCCCTGTATCCCATACTTCCTGTTCATTCCACACACGAACCACCCTCTGTGTAAGACATTTGCCCCTCATGTCTTTATTAAATCTTTCTCCTCTCACCTTAAAAATATGGCCTCTTGTCTTGAAATCCCCCATTCTCAGGAAAAGACAACTACCATTAATCCTATCTATACTCCTCATTATTTTATAAACTTCTATAAGGTCACCTTTCAACCTCCTACACTCCAGAGAGATAAGTCCCAGCCTATCCAGCCTTTCTTTATAACTCAAGCTTTTCATACCTGGCAACATTCTGGTAAATCTTTTCTGAATCTTCTCTGTCTTAATAATATCCTTCCTATATCTGGGCAACCTCAACCTAGTGCGGCACTCCAGAAAAGCCTCATCTACAAATATTTCCTCTTCAGCTCTTATTCAATTCTATTTTGAAAACCATGATTGAACCTGCCTCCCTTACACTGATGTGCAGAACATTCTAGATCCTAAAACTTTGGAGAAACGAGTTTCTTTCCCACTTTCGTCTTTGGTGCTTTTACACATTATCGTAAGCAAACACAGGATTTGCAATAAAAAGGGCTTTTCACGATCTCAAACAAACACCAGAGAGCCTGATCATTAATGCGCTAACTTTGAAAATGTAGTCACTGTTCTTATGTAGGAAACACTGTAGCCAATTCACACACAGCAAGATTCCCCCGAACAGCAATATAATGATGCGTGTTTAATCTTCTTTTTAATTTTAATATTACTTGAGGGATAAATGTTGGGCAGGGGACCACTGCTCTTACAAAGAGAGACAGTACAGCTGACTGTGCAACAGTCCTAGATTGGCAGAGTGGCATGGTGGCTCAGTGGTTAGCACTGTTGCCTCACAGTGCCAGGGACCTGAGTTCAATCCCAGCTTTGGGCGAGTGTCTGCGTTGCATTTATACATTCTCTCTGTGTCTGTGTGGGCTTTCTTCGGGTGCTGTGGTTTCCTCCCAAAGACGTGCAGGTTAAGGTGGATTGGCCATGCTAATTTGCCCCGTAGTGTCCAGGGATGTGCAGGCTAGGTGGGTTAGCCAGGGAAAATGCAGGGTTACAGGGATAAGGTTGGGACTGGGTACGATGCTCTTCAAAGGGTAGGGGTACACACAATTTGCCAAGTGGCCAGTATCTGCACTGTAGGGATTCTATGATTGAAAGTAGCGGTGAATCCCAAAATGATCATAATAAATGGCTTGACAGAGCTCTAGGTTTCATTTTCAAAGGTTAGTTTAATTATCAGGTTGCGGATGTCTGGATCTGGATTTGAACCCCCAATCCACAGACTTTAATTGAAGATTGCTACCTACTGAGCTGAAGTCCCATGGTGAACAGGCAGGTTGGGGGTCTGGTGGTGTTACACACAGAGAATCTTGTGTACTGATTGCACCGGCAACAGCCTGCTGGATAATTGCAGATGGCTTGCACTCACTATTCTGCTGGAAGGAGAGAGTCTCAGTGGTACACAAACATGGAGAATGATTGAAAGTTGCTATTTAAGGACTCCAGCCAGTGGAACTATTAAAAAAATGCAAGTCAGAGTAATTACCCACTTATGACACTTCTACCTAAATCCATCAATTGTTCTTGGGAATTTCAAATCCTTCCACTCAGTCAACTGATGCAGGCTCATTTTCCCATTCATTAATGGGCTTGTGACCAGGGATTTGGTCTCTTGTTCCCTGTTTGATGTTGCTCTGAAAGAAAGTCATCAACAGTTCTTGACAGCTGCTGACACTTTGAAAACCTTCTGAAGCTGAAAAGTGAATCATGGAAACAATTAAGCAGCATGAGCACAATTACAAACTGTGGATCTCAGCTCCCCACCCCAGCTGGCTCACTTTGGAAACTTTCAGGATAGATTCTCAATCAGCTCGCTGTCCTTTGAGCAAGGGGCTGACCAAGGAGCATTCGTGGGAGAATAAAAGGGATGATCCAGGGCAAGAGGGCACAGTCTCAGAATTTAGGGGCACCAATTGAAGACTGAGATGTTGAGGAATTTCTTCTCTCAGAGGGTTGAGAGGAATGCCTTGCCATAGGGAGCTGTGGGGGTAGAGCTCCTATGTATATTTAAGGTTGAGGTAGATTCTTGATCAGTCAGGGAATCAAGGGTTAATGAAAAAGGGCAGGAGGGTGGACGTGAGGAACGTAGGATCAGCCATGATCACATTGAATGGCGGAGCAGGCTCGAGGGGCCAAATGGCCTATTCCTGTCCCTCTACCTTATTGTCTTACTTGCATTTATATAGCACGTCTTATGGCCTCAGAAGCTTTATTTGATAGCAGCCCATTTTGTGCATAGCAAGATCCCACAAACCAAAAGATAGGAACATAGGAGCGCATGTAATGTAAGGTTTTCTTTAATAAACCAAGTATTTTATTTAAGTTAATTCCTGATTGTATTATTAATTAACTCATATTAATACAATAAAATGAAGTAAACGTTTGTTTTGTCCAAGTCAGCCAAACATGGAAACAAGCAGTAAATTTGAAAAAAAGATTATTTTAAAGTGAAGAGGATTCATTGGTCAGTGCAAAAGAGTCTTTTACAGCTTTGGTCAAGTGATCAGGCTGATACAAAGTTGTGACTGAATAAATTAAACATACAAGTGAGGAACAAGATTGAGAAGCTCAGCCCTTTGATGATATCAATTCTTTCAGATTCTGCTTTTGGAAACATCCAGAATGCGACTAATTTGCAAAGATGTTGCTCCGAGCCCTGACCTTTTTTTGCTAAAATTAGCATTACTTCATCGTAGACAATGTTTGTGTCATTTCATAGTTGATCATTTTAATGATTGTTTGACTGGCTCATTTATATCATACGTTCATGGGAACAATGTTGCTTTCATCGTGCCTTATGACTTGGTATACATCGTCTTGCTGTTTGGTTTCATCACTGGGATGGTCAAAGCCAGAATAGATCCTGGATGAGCTCGTTTTATCTGACTTGGTGCTTTTCCAAGATAGTGGACTCTTACAAGAGCTTTTAAACTGTGGCTGTTTTAAATATAACCCAGTCTTAATATAGCCACATGATTATTTTTAATATTTCTTCAATTAGAACTTAATTGAGGCACATTGCTTGCTCAGTCATATATTTCTGGCTGATTGCTAATTATGTAATAAACCTTAATATATCCGGGTAATTAAGAAACAAAGATTGCAAAATGACTATATATTGGCTGAATGTTAGTACAAAATAGATTTGTGACCTTGCTGGATTACTACAGTGGGTGTCATATAAAACTAAATTAAAAATGGTCAAAGTACACTAAGAAACTACTACCTAGATTTACTAGATGTGGATTGTTCAGCCCCTCAGGCCAGCTCTGCCATTCTATGATCTGACTCGACACCATATTCCTGTGCTGTCCCCATATCCCTTGGTGTTAGTGGTAAACTGTAAATGTCATTAGGAATGTAAGACACACCAGGTAAGCAATAAATGATGACCAGGTCTCCTTGTGCCACCGACACTTTTTACAAACCCACCGACTCCCACAGCTACCTGGATTACACCTCTTCTCACCCTACCTCCTGCAAAAATGCCATCCCATATTCCCAATTCCTCTGTCTCCGCCGTATCTGCTCCCAGGAGGATCAGTTCCACCACAGAACACATCAGATGACCTCCTTCTTTGGAGACCGGAATTTCCCTTCCCACGTGGTTAAAGATGCCCTCCAACGCATCTCGTCCACATCCCGCACCTCCGCCCTCAGACCCAACCCCTCCAACCACAACAAGGACAGAACGCCCCTGGTGCTCACCTTCCACCCTACCAACCTTCGCATAAACCAAATCATCCGCCGACATTTCCGCCACCTCCAAACAGACCCCACCACCAGGGATATATCTCCCTCCCCACCCCTCTCCGCCTTCCGCAAAGACCGTTCCCTCCGTGACCACCTGG
>NC_057720.1:5629263-5638120 GCF_004010195.1 Chiloscyllium plagiosum
TCACCTATTGTACTCTATGCAACTTTCTCCCCACCCCCACCCTCCTATCATTTATCTCTCCATCCTTCAGGCATTCTGCCTGCATTCCTGATGAAGGGCTTTTGCCCGAAACGTCGATTTTAACTGCTTCTTGGATGCTGCCTGAACCGCTGTGCTTTTCCAGCACCTCTAATCCAGAATCTGGTTTCCAGCATCTGCAGTCATTGTTTTTACCCTCTGCAAAATAAGAATTGAGACTCTTTTACTTACACCCGAGATTTCGGGCGGGACTTTGTTAAAACATCTTGCCTTCATTACTCAGTCCTCTGAGTACAGGAGTTGGGATATCATGTTGAGGTTGTACAGGACCTTGGTGAAGCCTCTTCTGAAATACGTGTCCAGTTCTGGTCTCCCAGTGAGAGGAAGGATATTATCAAGCTGGAAGGATTCAGAAGTGATTTACCAGGATGTTGCGGTACGGAGCTTTTGAGTTATAAAGAAAGGCTGGGACTTTTTCACTGGCGCTTAGGATGTTAAGAAGCAACCTATAGAAGTTTATAAAATCATGAGGGGTATAGATAAGGTTAATGGTTGGTGTCTTTTTCTCTAAGATGGGGGATTTCAAGTCTAGGGGACACATTTTTAGGATAAGAGGAGAGACAATTAAAAAAGACATGAGATTCAATTTTGTTTTACACGGAAGGCAGCTGACGTGTGGATTGAACTTCCTGAGGAAGTGGTGGATGTGGGTACAATTACAACATTTGAAAGACATTTAGATAGATCCAGGAATAGGAAGGGTTTGGAAGGATATAGACCAGGAGCAGGCAGGTGGGACTAGTTTAGTTTGGGATTATGTTCGGTATGAACTGGTTGGACCGAAGGGTCTGTTTCCGTGCTGTATGAATCTATGACTCTATGTTGTATGTGTACCCTTGCCTTTAAGTTACTTCATCTGTAAGTATTTCAGGTCGTGTACATGTACAAGATTATAGCTCTGCCTACCAGCCTTTTGTAGTCCTGTGTTCTTTTAATGACTCCATCCCACGCCATTTTGTCAAGCTCGATTCTCAATTTGTTTTATTTAAGCAGACAAAGCATTTAGGTGGTGGTTTGGTCTATGGCCTGGCATTCTTGTTCAAGTGCAATGTTGCAGTTTCTTCAAAAATTCAAATTTTATCAAATCATTCTGGATATTTCAAGGTTAAGCTGTGAATGGAAGTGATAGGTGAGGTATCTGAGCTTGATTTGTTGATAACTGCATGGATGCACTCTGGGCTTGCATCTATAGTGTTGCTATGTTATCTTGGCTGTGTGGCAGTGTTTGTACCTGTGAGGTGGAAGGTGGTGGGTTGATTCCCACTTCAAACCTTGAACCCAAAATTCAGTAAGCCGTTTGAGTGGAGCACTGAGGGGAATATGACATGGGTGCAGGTTCTGTCCTTAGTGTCAGATAGTTCATATCATCAATGCCAAGAAAGAACAGGGTGTTCAGGCTGAAACATTCCCATGGAGAAACGATTGGTGAACTATGGGCTCCTGGATAATTAAAACAGAAGGTGTAAAGCCTGAACACATTGTTTTAATTTGTAGCGGATGGGTCCTTGTTGATGAATGTCTAGTGAGTATAAATGAGCCATTTTAAAAGTTGGACTGGTTATTTCAGTCGGTTGCTGGTGCAGCTGTCGGTGCATTTGGGATTATTCTGCAAATGCTTCCCAATTGAAAAATCCCATCTCTAACAGTAGGTGTTTTGTGTTGGGTTTTGCAAATGCACACTGACAAAAGGTGGAACACTCAGTCAGCCCAAATTTGCAAAGCCCAGACTGGCAGCTAAAGCATCAATGTCAAGTTGAGTCTCATTCTCATCTGGCTGTGTGCTTTTGCCTTGCTGTAGGAATCTAGGTCAAGATCGTAGATGTGCAGCTTCCCTGAATTTCTTCTTCCCACCAGGAAATTGTCTATTGATTTGAATTGGAAAGGTCCCACAATTCCACCACTGCTTTCGCTAAAACAAGCTAACAGATTACAGATTCAATTATTGATCTGCTCCTGTAATTATCTAGTTGGCACTGAGGTCTGCAGATGCTGGAGATCAGAGTTGAGAGAGTGTTGCTAGAAAAGCACAGCAGGTCAGGGAGCATCCGAGGAGCAGGAAAATCGACGTTTTGGGCATAAGCCCTTCATCAGCACTTTGCTGATGAAGGGCTTTTGCCCGAAACGTCGATTTTCTTGCTCCTCAGATGCTCCCTGACCAGCTGTGCTTTTCCAGCAACACTCTCTCAACTCCTGTAATTATCTGTCTGGGGACCTTCACAACATAGTTCACTGCAGTTAATTCATTTTTTTATTACTTGAATAAAATGGATACATTCTCCTTTGCCCCGGTTGAGATAAACGAGCATTACAGTCATCTGCTTTTGTTGAGGTATTTTAATTCCACATAACAGATCATTGAAATGAAGAGATGTTGAATTAAGGGGATTAAGCATAGAGTCATAGAGTCATAGAGATGTACAGCATGGAAACAGACCCTTCGGTCCAACCCGTCCATGCCGACCGGATATCCCAACCCAATCTAGTTCCACCTGACAGCACCCGGCCCATATCCCTCCAAACCCTGCCTATTCATATACCCATCCAAATGCCTTTTAGATGGTTATAGTTGTACCAGCCTCCACCACATCCTCTGGCAGCTCATTCCATACACGTGCCACCTGCTGTGTGAAACAGTTGCCCCTTAGGTCTCTTTTATATCTTTGCCCTCTTACCCTAAACCTATGCTGTCTAGTTCTGGACTCCCTGACCCCAGGGAAAAGATTTTGTCTATTTATCCTATCCATTCCCCTCATAATTTTGTAAACCTCTATAAGGTCACCCCTCAACCTCCGACACTCCAGGGAAAACAGCCCCAGCCTTTTCAGCTTCTATAGCTCAAATCCTCCAACCCTGGCAACATCCTTGTAAATCTTTTCTGAACCCTTTCAAGTTTCACAACATTCTTCTGATAGGAAGGAGACCAAAATTGCATGCAATATTCCAACAGTGGCCTAATCAATGTCTTGTACAGCTGCAACATGACGTCCCAACTCCTATACTCAATAAGCTGGCCAATAAAGGAAAGCATACCAAACGCCTTTTTCACTATCCTATCTACTTTTGACTCCACTTTCAAGGAGCTATGAACCTGCACTCCAAGGTCTCTTTGTTCAGCAACACTCCCTAGGACCTTACCATTAAATGTATAAGTCTTGCTAAGATTTGCTTTCCCAAAATGCAGCACCTCGCATTTATCTGAATTAAACTCCATCTGCCACTTTTCAGCCCATTGGCCCATCTGATCCAGATCCTGTTGTAATCTGAGCGAATGCAGTTGGAGATGACACAGGGCAGCCATATTTCTACAAAGCTGATTTGTTTTTGTAGTTGTAAAATTACAAACAGTCGTTTCTTCATTTCTTAATCTCATTTGTCAGATTATTTGATTAGCTGTTTTATTAACACCATTCTCCACACTGGGACATATATTTTTATATGTATGTTACTGCCCAGTTATTGAGAGGTGACAAGGGAACTATACCCTTTAAAACTGCTGGTGTGACATGTCCTGCAGTAGCATTCTGTTGATATCAGTGTCCCACTGAACCACCGTCTGGACAATCTTAGGCACCTTGGGGCACCTGGACATTACTCAATAAGGTTTTCTTTTCCTCTTCTCTGATGATTTTTTCACTCAATTTGAGGTATTTGTGTGATGCTAGAAAGAAACACTTTCTGTTTCAACTAACTTTTGTCAGCATCAAGCACTCTTCCGTTTGTAAATCACCAAAGTCTGCAAGAAACTGTAGCCATCTCTCTCTCTGAGAGAGAGAGAGAGACAAATGCCAATAGAATAATTATTACAGCACATAGGAGGCCATTCAGCCCATGGTGCCTGCACTGGCTCTATTACCCAGCGCTAGTGTCCTGCCTTTTTCCCATCTCCCTGTACACCATTTCTATCCAAATATTCTTCAATAGCTTATGGGTCACAACCCCCTGTCAAAAGACCAACAATCTCTCCTAATCCAAAAGGTGTGTTAGGAAGATGAGTGGGTTGATTGTTAACGTGTTTGGATGCATTGTGAATACTCTTCCCATATTAACCCCCATCACCCAAATGGGATTTGAATCTGGATCGTCAGTGAGTGGAACCTGTTGAGTCACAATAACTCCCCAATGCACCCTTCAGTTCTGGCTTGTCTCAACAATGCACCTTTATCCCAGTTTCAGAAGGGCAGGCGGATTCCCATGTCTGACAGTCACCAGACTGTATGAGACAGTTGAGTTTGTTCCAATTCACAGGGAAGGGTCAGTACACATCACTGGTGTGCTTAAGGTGTGTCTATCTGCAAGGATAGTCAGTTTCTTGCAGACTTTGGTGAATTACAAACGGAAGAGGACTGGAGAACAGCCAACGTGATACCATTATTCAAGAAGTGAGGAAGGAGTAACTATAGGCCAGTCAGCCTAAACCTGGTGATGGGGAAACTGTTCTGAGGGACCAAATTAATCTGCAGTTGGAGAGGGACGTATTAATCAAGAACATTCAGCATGGTTTTGTTAAGGGACGAAATTGATTGAAATTTTTGAAGAGGTGACCAGGTGTGTAGGTGAGGGCAATGCATTCAACGTTAGTCTACTTGGAATTCAGAAAGACCTTTGAGGAGGTCCTGCACGGGAGACATGAGGAACAGTAAGACCCCAAGGAAATTCGGCTAATTAGATCCAGAATTGGCTGAGTGGCGGGTAGCAGAGGGTAATGGTTGAGGTGTATTTTTGTAACTGGAAGCCAATATCCAGTGGGGTTCCGTAGGGATTGGAGCCCTGATGTTTATGGTGTATACACACAATTTAGATCTGAAAGTAGGAGAGTTGATCAGCAAGTTTGCGGATGATGCAAAAATTGGTGGGGTGGTAAACAGTGAGGAGGATAGCTTTAGAGTACAGGAGGACACAGACAGGCTGGCCAGTGGCAAATGGGATTCAGTCCAGATAGATATGAGGTGATGCACTTGGGTAGGGCAATCAAGGCAAGAGAATACATGATGAACAGTAGGACCTTGGGAAGCACCAAGGATCAGAGGGTCCACTGATCCCTTAAGGTACTGAACAGGTAGATACAGTGGTTAGGAAGGCATATGGGACACTTGCCCTCAGGAGAGGAAGCATAGGGTTTAAGAGCAGGGTGGTAACGCAGGTGCTATATAAACTATTGGTTTGACCACAACTAGATTATTGTGCATAGTTCTGAAATCCGCTTTTTAAAATGTTTGTTGGGATGTGGATCTTGATCAGATGGGCCAATGGGCTGAGAAGCGGAAGATGAAGTTTAATTTAGATAAATGTGAGGTGCTGCATTTTGGGAAAGCAAATCTTAGCAGGACTTCTGCACTTAATGGTAAATCCTAGGGAGAGTTGCTGAACAAAGAGACCTTGGAGTGCAGGTTCATAGCTCCTTGAAAGTGGAGTCACAGGTAGATAGGGTAGTGAAGAAGGCGTTTGGTATGCTTTCCTTTATTGGGAGTATTGAATACACGAATTGGGAGGTCATGTTGCAGCTGTACAGTACATTGGTTAGGCCACTGTTGGAATATTGCATGCAATTTTGGTCTTCTTTCTATTGGACTGATGTTGTGAAACTTAAAAGTGTTCAGAAAAGATTTACAAGGATGTTGCCAGGGTTGGAGACTTTGAGCTATAGGGAGAGGTTGAAAAGGCTAAAGCTGTTTTCCCTGGAGCGTCGGAGGCTGAGGGGTGAGCTTATGGAGGTTTATAAAATCATGAGGGGCATGGATAGGATAAATAGACACAGTCTTTTCCCTGGGGTCAGGGAGTCCAGAACTAGAGGGCATAGGTTTAGGGTGAGAGGGAAAGATATAAAAGAGACCTAAGGGGCAACTTTTTCACACAGCGGGTGGCATGTGTATGGAATGAGCTGCCAGAGGAAGTGGTGGAGGCTGGTACAATTACAGCATTTAAGAGGCATTTGGATGGGTATATGAATAGGAAGGGTTTGGAGGGATACCGGCCAGGTGCTGGCAGGTGGGACTAGATTGGGTTGGGATATCTGGTTGGCATGGACAAGTTGGACCGAAGGGTCTGTTTCCGTGCACTATATCTCTATGACTATGTCTATGACTCTATGTGGGTATTAATAGCTGGACCAGCATTTATTGCCCTTCCCTAGTTACCTTTGAGAAGGTGGGGGTGAGCTGCCTTCTGGAACCACTGCAGTCCATGTGCTGTAGGTCGACCCACAATGCCCTTAGGGTGGGAATTCCAAGATTTTGACCCAACGACAGTGAAAGAATGATGATACAATTCCAAGTCAGGATGGTGAGTGGCTTGGAGGGGAACTTGCAGGTGGTAGTGTTCCCATGTATCTGCTGCTCTTATCCTTCTAGATGGAAGTGGTCATGGTTTGGAAGGTGCTGTCTAAGGATCTTTGGTGAATATCTGCAGTGCCTTTTGTAGATAGTACACACTGCTGCGACTGAGAGTCGCTGGTGAAGGGAATGGATGCTTGTGGATGTGATGCCAATCAAACAGGCTGCTTTGTCCTGGATGGTGTTAAGCTTCTTGAGTGTTGTTGGAGCTGCCCCCATCCAGGCAAGTGGGGAGTATTCCATTACACTCCTGACCTGTGCCTTGTAGATGGTGGACAGGCTGTGGGGAATCAGGAGACGAGTTACTTTCTACAATATTGCTAGCCTCTGACTTGGACTTGTAGTCAGTGTGTTTATGTGGAACGTCCAGTTGGGTTTTTAGTCCATGCTCACCCCCAGGATAGTGGGGAATTCAGTGATGGTAGCACCATTGAAGGTCATGAGGCAGTGATTAGATTCTCTCTTATTGGAAATGGCCTTTGCCTGGCATATATATGACGTAAATGTTACTTGCCACTGGTCAGCCTAACTCTCAATATTGTGCAGCATCTTTTGCATTTGAGAATGGACTGTTTTGGTATCTAAGGAGTCACGAATGGTGCTGAATATTGTGCAATCGTCAGCGAATATCCCCATTTCTGACCTTAGGATAAGGAAAGATCATTGATGCAATCATGCTAAAAAGGATGCAGAGGAGATTTACCAGAATGCTGTGTGAGCTAGAGAGTTTTAGTTATGAGGAGAGATTGAATAGACCGGCGTTGATTTTCTTGGAGAGGTCGAAACTGAGTGGGATATGATTGAGTGTTTACAACAATGAAAGGCATAACCAAAAGAGAAAATGCTAGAAAATCTCAGCAGGTCTGGCAACATCTGTAAGGAGAGAAAAGAGCTGACGTTTCGAGTCGAACTGACCCTTTGTCAAAGCTGACAAAGCTGACCAGCTTTGACAAAGGGTCAGTTAGACTCGAAATGTCAGCTCTTTTCTCTCCTTACAGATGCTGCCAGACTTGCTGAGATTTTCCAGCATTTTCTCTTTTGGTTCCAGATTCCAGCATCCGCAGTAATTTGCTTTTACCCAATGAAAGACATCGATTGGGTAGACAGGAAGAAACATTTCCCCGTGGTGCAGGGGTCAATGACCAGGGAAGGAACTTCTTCTCTCAGTGTATCTGTGGAATTCTTCATCATAGAGGCCTCAGTTGGGATACTCATTAAGTGCCTTTAAGGCTGAGAAAGACAGATTTTTAATCAGTAAGGGATTCAAAGGTTATGGAGAAAAGGCAGGAAAGTAGAGTTGAGGATTACCAAATCAATCATGATCCCATTGATTTGTGGAGGCAGATTAGATGGGCTGAATGGCAGACTTTTCTTATGGATGAGCCTATCATGTGACTTCCCTTGTGCTGTTTGTTCTTCCTCTAGAATCTCATTGATAAGAAGTGGTGAGAAGCTTCAAGCACAAGAACATTTAATCGTGCAGGAATACCTCGATAAACCATTCCTCTTGGAAGGCTACAAGTTTGACCTACGTATCTATACCCTGGTAACCTCTTGCGACCCCCTGCGGATATTCCTGTACAATGATGGGCTGGTACGCATGGGCACAGAGAAGTATCACGCTCCCACTGACTCA
This sequence comes from Chiloscyllium plagiosum, assembly GCF_004010195.1. Taxonomy (NCBI): domain Eukaryota; kingdom Metazoa; phylum Chordata; class Chondrichthyes; order Orectolobiformes; family Hemiscylliidae; genus Chiloscyllium; species Chiloscyllium plagiosum. The sequence continues at coordinate 5,637,307 of NC_057720.1, forward strand.
AACTTGGTAAGGTGCTTCTGGCTGAAGGCAGTGACTCAAAGAAAAATGTCACTTTTTTTTAAGGTTGTTGTGGGGTCACAGTCTGTGCTTGATTTCTAGTTGTCTTGATGCAATGCAGTGGACCATGGGCTTACAATTGGTCTTCCCAAAACTGGTGGTGGGAAGGTTCAGTGAGAGCGTGAACTTTGAACCTGCTTTCCGACTGAGGAATAAAAACTATGTTCCCTCTCTAATGAGCTCCTGATCTCACAGAGCAACCCTCAGCCCAGCCTCAATCCACAGTCTCAATTCTCAGTGAGAGCATTGCAACAGTTTTTAAATCTTGAACTGGGTTCCCAATGCAAAACTGTTTTGGAATTGAATTGTTGGGAGAACGTAAAACAGCACAGCACAGGAACAGGCCCTTTAGCCCACAATGTTGTGCCAAAGTAAACTAATCCCTTCTGCCTGCCTTTGGTCCATATCCCTTCATTTATATTCTATTCACGTGATAATAAAAGAATATTTTATTCATGTTCTCATCTAAATGTGCCTTAAATGCCCCGATCATATCTGTCTCCACCATCACCCGTCTGCACATTTAAGACCCCTACCACTCTCTGTGTAAAATTCTTGCCCCTCACATCTGGAGAGAGAGGGAGAGAGGGAGAGAGAGAGAGAGAGAGAGAGAGAGAGAAAACCTGCACAGTTACTGCCTTTGCTGTTTGAATTTGTGTATCGCTGGACATCGGAGTGCATCTGGGAAAATGAACAAACAGTGAAATTCACAACTAATCTTGGAGGAACTGTTGGGCGAAGTTCACAACACAGAATC
>NC_057720.1:5641520-5704056 GCF_004010195.1 Chiloscyllium plagiosum
CTAAGGGGCAACTTTTTCACGCAGAGGGTGGTGCGTGTATGGAATGAGCTGCCAGAGGATGTGGTGGAGGCTGGTACAATTGCGACATTTAAGAGGCATTTGGATGGGTTTATGAATAGGCAGGGTTTGGAGGGATATGGGCCGGGTGCTGGCAGGTGGGACTAGATTGGGTTGAGATAGCTGGTCGGCATGGACAGGTTGGACCGAAGGGTTTGTTTCCATGCTGTACATCTCTATGACTCTATGAATCTCTTTCATAGAATCCCTACAATGTGGAAACTGGCCCTTCAGCCCAATATGTCCACACCCAGACCCATTCCTCTACATTTACCCCTGACAATGCACTTAATCTACTCATCCCTGAACACAATGGGCAATTTAACATGGCCAAATCACCTAACCTCCACATCTTTGGACTGTGGGAGTAAACCAGAGCACCTGGAGGAAACCCACACAAACACAGGGAGAATGTGTAGACTCTACACAGACACTTGCCTGAGGCTGGATTCGAACCCGGGTCCCTGGTACTGTGAGGCAGCAGTGCTAACCACTGAGCTACCGTGCCACCTCTCACCTTAAATGTATGCCCCTAGTTTTAGACATTTCAACGCTGGAAGGAAGATTCTGTCTATCAACCCTATCTCTGCCTCTCATAATTTTATAGACTTCTATCAAGTTGCTCCTCAGCCTCAGTTGCTCCAGAGAAAACAACCTGAGTTTTTCCAGCCTCTCCTTACAGCCTCATACCATCTAATCCAGGCAGATTCTGGTAAACGTCTTCTGCACCCTGTCCAAAACCTCCTCATCCTTCCTGTAATGTGGCGACAAGAATTGAACACAATACTCTTAAGTGTGGTCTAACCAAAGTCTTATAATGCTGCAACATAATTTTCTGACTCAGATGGAAATGTGATGACGTAGAGTTCCTCAGTCTTGGTTTTGAAGGGTGCACTGAATTTCCTGACCTTCGCTGCAGCAATCCTGGAACTGTTCTTTAGCTTCTCTCTACCCTAAGGCCCACACAGGAGAAAACAACCCGTCCTAGAAATTGCTGGGCACATCCATTCCTGACGGATTATGTGCTTGCGAACGGAGAGATGAACTCACCTTCAGGGAGTATTGTAGAAGGGTATGGATGTTGGAGGCCTCCCGTTGAATGATCCCGTGAAGGGCAGGACGAGGAGAAAAAGATTGGAACAAAATGGATTTATTTCCATCGTAGTAACCGGGGCTGTTAGTAAAGGTTCCAGCTTCCCAACACATGGCGCATATTGCATTGGGTCCACTCGTGCAGGATAACTTCATGCGGCGAATCCCTTGTTGCTTCACGGATAGAAACATCTCATTATGCTTGTTTATTGTGCCAGTTACACCAGATGGCTGCAGGTTATACACTTGCTTCTTAATCTGCAACTAATTAGCGTTTTAATTGCAAAACATACTGTTGCACTGTAGACCACCCTGGGAGTTTGAAACGAGTTCTGTGCAAATTGTGGTAGTGCATCAAAGACTCCCTCCTGATTAATCTTGGAGCATTTGGCTATTTTCATCTTGCTGAGAGTGGTCAGAAGGGCGTGAAGTTAGGATAAGGTGCACAGATTAACAACATTCCTTCCCCCTACCCGTCCGCTTCTGGAGAAGGCTAAGTGTATCACCGCTGATCCACCAAATATAACCAGCTTGGAATTACAGTAAAACAACTGAATAACTAGGGACAACAATAGAAATTCAGCAGAAAAACAAAGCCGGGAGCAAATTACTGCAGGCGTTGGAATATGTGCTGAGACAAAACTACCTTGCCAGAAAGTGGGGAGATTGAGGAACTTCTGACCAGACGTAGTAGCTGAAGCAAATACCACAAATGCCTTAAAGGAGAGGCTTGAAAGTGCAAGCAGTAGAGTATTTAGATATGTAAGAAGTTCATGTGGAGCATGAATGCTAGCATAAACTGGTGGGCTGAATGGCCTATATGTGGAAATTATTAACTTAAAACAAAAGCAACTTACCAGTGGTTCATGAAATCCTGAATTAAAAATGAGAATGAAAAAGCTGGAAATACTCAGCGGGTCATGGAATGAAGAGTTAACATTTCACGCCAATGAACATTGGTTATTTTAGCATTTCAGGGGGCATCATAGCACAGCATTTGAGTATTGAGTTGGTCTCCTTATCTGAGGCAGGATGTTCTGCTTATGGAGGGAGTGAAACAGAGGTCTACCAGACTGAGTCCTAGTTTGGCAGGGCTGATGTATGAAGAGAGACTGGATTAGTTAGGACCATATTCACTGGAGTTTAGGAGAATGAGGAAAGGGATCTCATCGAAACCTATGAAATTCTAACAGTATTAGACAAGAAAAATTGCAGGAGGAATGTTCCTCATGGCTAGAACCAGGGGTCATGGTCTAGTAATATTAGGTAGGTCATTTAGGAGACTGAGAGGAAGAAAAATATCTTCACCCAGAGAGCGGTGATCCAGTGAAATTCACCGCCACAGAAAGCGGTGGAAGTCAAAACATTAAGTGCTTTCAAGTGGAAGGTAGGCATAATTCTTAGTGCTAAAGGGATCAAAGGGTATGGGGAGAAAGCAGGAACCGAGGACTGAGTTGTATGATCAGCCATGATCGTATTGAATGGTGGAACAGGCTCGAAGGGCCGAATGGCCTCCTCCTGCTTCTAATTTCTTGTTGCTGGGTTACTCTGAAAAGCCTTCATATCTAACTCATATCCTCAGAGATGCGGTGATAGATTCTGTGTGAAAACACGGCAACTGTTGTTTCACGACTGAATGGAAGAATATTGTTCAGGTTTTTGGCAGAACAAAAATCTCCATGATTTTCTTCGGAGTGTGCATTGAGATCTGTAGGACTGGAGAAACGGCGGGTCACTCTAAAAGGTTTTCCGTTTGAAAGGCGGCTCCTCTGACAGTGCAGCATTCCCTGGACACCATATTGAAATGTCAGCCTGGATTATGCTCTCAAACCTTGGAGTGAGAGACTGAGCTCGGGAGTTTTTGGTTTGGAAATGAGAGTATTACCTTTCAATGCTCATATTTGCTTATCCTGCCAGTTTTTTTTTAATCTTGTATAAATTTCCCTGGTGGTCAGAATGAGCTCTCTGCAATTTGTACAATTCTGGGCATCTGAGTATTTAATTGATTTCAGCCCCTTACGGAGGCTACATCATTTTGTGACAAGTGAATAAAGCTCAGGGATTACAGACAAATTAAAATGCGGATATAGGTTGGTTAGTTCAATCAGTCCATGTCAATGCTTGTCCTTCGTGAAAGCAGCAGTCCTTGATCCCAAATATCTCCCCTATCTGTTTCCCATCTCTCCATTTTCCTCCTTGCTTCAAACAATAGGTGGACATCCAGATTAGGAGCAGGGGTTGGTCATTCAGCCCCTCCAGCCTGCTCCACCATTCCATAATATCATGACTGATCTAATTTCCCAGCCTTCCCATCCACCTCCAATAATCTTCCCCCCTCCCCTTGCCTATCAAGAATCTCTTTACCTTTGCTTTAAAAATATTCAAGGACTCTGCTTCCATCACCTTTTGAGGAAGAGAGTTTCAAAGACTCATAACCTTCTGAATTAGAGTTAGAATTAGAATCCCTATAGTGTGGACACAGGCCTTTCGGCCCAACAAGTCCACACTGACCTTCCAAAGAGCAACTCACCCAGACCCATATATTTACTCCTGACTAATGCACCTAACCTACACATCCCTGCACACCATGGACAATTCAGCATGGCCAATTCACCTGACCTGCACATTTTTGGACTGTGGGAGGAAACCGGAGCACCCGGAGGAAACCCACGCAGACACAGGGAGAATGTGCAAACTCCACACAGACAGTCACCTGAGGCTGGAATCTGATGGGCAGGTCCGGTAGGTGGTGCCAAGTTGGAGGCTTGGGATGGGATAATGTGGGGGGAGGGGAAATGAGGAAGCTGTTGAAATCCACATTGATCCCATGTGGTTGCAGGGTCCCAAGGCAGACTATGAATATTCCTCCTTCAGGCACCGGGTGGTAACGGCTTGGCAGTGGAGGAGGTCCAGGACCTGCCTGTCCTTGACGGAGTGGGAGGAGGAATTGAAGTGTTCAGCCACGGGGCGGTGGGGTTGGTGAGTGCGGGTATCCCAGAGATGTTCTCTGAAATGATTTGCAAGAAGGCGTCCTGTCTCCCCAATGTAGGGGAGACCACACCGGGTGCAACGGATGCAGTAGGTGACATTAGTAGAGGTAAATTTTTGACAGATGTGGAAGGATCCCTTAGGAAAAACAAACAGGCTTTCTCTATTGCATTGGACATAAAAGAACATATCCCAAGGGATCCTTCCGCATCTGACAAACATTTACCTATACCTCTACCAATGTCATCTGCTGCATCCGTTGCACCCAGTGTCGTCTTCTCTACATCGGGGAAACAGCATGCCTTCTTGCGGATTATGTCAGAGAACATCTCTGGGATACCCGCACCCACCAACCCCACTGCCCTGTGGCTGAACACTTCAACTCCCCTCCCACTCCATCAAAGACATGCAGATCCTGGGCCTTCTCCACCACCAAACTGTTACCCCCCAATGCCTGGAGGAGGAACGCCTCATATTCCACCTTGGGATCATGCAACCACACAGGATAAATGAGGGCCTCAACTGGGATCTTGGGTTCATGTCACATTACAGGTGACCACCATTGCACTATACACACACACAGATACTCCTACACGCACACTCTCTCACACACAAACAGGCACTCCTACACACACATACATACGGACACACATATACACAGACGCGCACACAGACACCCACACACACCCTTATCGACACACACTCCCACACTCACACATGCACCCCCTCACAGACTTAAGACACTCTGCACCCACTACGCACACACACATACACTTTCTCACACTCACAACTCCAACCCAGACAGACACACTCACACAGACAGACAAAGACCCACATGCACACATATATTTTGTGGGGTAAAGTTAGGGTGTAGGTTTGCTCGGTGATATCTAGATGTTTCATTGCCTGGCTAGGTAACATCATCAGTGGTGACCTCCAAGTGAAGCAAAGCTGTTGTCTCCTGCTTTCTATTTATATCTTCCTTCTGGATGGGGTTCCAGGGGTTTGTGGTGATGTCATTTCCTGTTCGTTTTCTGAGGGGTTGATAGATGGTATCTAGATCTATGTGCTTGTTTATGGGGTTGTGGTTGGAGTGCCAGGCCACTAGGAATTCTCTGGCATGTCTTTGCTTAGCCTGTCCCAGGATAGATGTGTTGTCCCAGTCGAAATGGTGGCTTTTTTCATCCGTGTGTAGGGCTACGAGGGAGAGAGGGTCGTGTCTTTTTGTGGCTAGCTGGTGTTCGCGTATCCTGGTGGCTAACTTTCTTCCTGTTTGTCCTACGTAGTGTTTATGGTAGTCCTTGCATGCAATTTTGTAGATGACGTTGGTTTTGTCCATGGAATGTACTGGGTCTTTTAAGTTTGTTAGTTTTTGTTTGAGAGTGATGGTGGGTTTGTGTGCTACTACGATTCCGAGGGGTCTTAGTAGCCTGGCTATCATTTCTGAAACTTCTTTGATGTATGGTAAGGTGGTTAGGGTTTCTGGCTGTGTTTGGTCTGCTTGTCGTGGTTTGTTCTTGAGGAATCTGTGGACTGTATTTTTTGAGTATCCGTTCTTCTTGAATACGTTGTATAGGTTGTTCTCTGTTTTCCGAAGTTCAATTTGTACTTGCAGGGTTACATTGTACTTTGCTCAAAAACTGCATGCATTCATGTAGAACTCTGAGCTCAAAAAATACATGAATTCATGTAAAACTCTGTTATTTCACTTTTTAGATTAGAATCAATCTAAACATCATGGCGTAGAAAGAGAACCTTCAACATATTGTCTAGCTATCACCATTGTTAACAGCTAACCTGAGAATGCAACTTTTTAAAAAAAGGTTTTGTGATTTACACATGAAAGAAGTGAAACTATCATAATGTTTTAACAGATGAAAGGCTTATCAGACAATCAATTTTTCAATGTATAATTTTAGTTATATCACACTGTAAATTTTTGCTATAAACTCTGTGTGTTAGGAATGAGCCCTCCACTACCACCTGATGAAGGAGTGACGCTCCGAAAGCTAGTGCTTCCAATTAAACCTGTTGGACTATAACCTGGTGTTGTGTGATTTTTAACTTTGTACACCTCAGTCCAACACCGGCACCTCCAAATCATCATAGAATTGTTACAACACAGAAGTTGGGCATTCAGTCCATCATGTTTGCACTGGCTCTCAAACAAACGTTATGATTTAACTCTGTTCAATTGCCCTTTCCCCATACCCTTGCACATTGTTTCTATCCATATAATTGTCTAATGCCCTCTTGAATGCCTTGTGTGAACCTGCCTCCTCTCCACTTGCAGGCAGATAATTCCATTTCCTAACTACTGGCTGAGTGAAAATGTGTTTTACTCACATCACATCTGCTACATTTGTAATTACCTTTAATCTGAGCCCTCTTGTTCTCTATCCCTTTATAATGTGAAAGGTTTCTCCTCATTTGCTCTATCGACAACCCATTCATTTTTCTTACATTGTCAATCCCCCCATACTCCCCACCCTCCCTCTCATACTCCCCTCACGTGCCATATTGCCCCAGTGGCATTTTCTTTTCTGTGTCTTGTTTTCTTGCTGTCAGTGTAAAGGACCCATTTCTTCCTTTCGCATCCTAATTTATATCCATTTGACATCTCTCTTGGTCTTTTACCATGATGATGAACTCCTTTGTGTTTTGCACTGGACCTCAATACCATCTTTTTTTATTCATTCATGGGTTGTGGGTGTCACTGGCTGGACCAGCATTTATTGTCCATCCCTAATTACCCAGAAGGCAGTTAAGAGTCAGCCTGGTCTGATGTCCTCATTGGCTAGACCAGGCAAGGATGGCAGTTTCCTTTCCCAAAGGACATAGTCTTGGAGGCATAGAAATGTACAGCACGGAAACACATCCTTCGGTCCAACTTGTCCATGCCGACCAGATATCCCAATCTAACCTAGTCCCATTTGCCAGCACTTGGCCCATATCCCTCTACACCCTTCCTATTCATATACCCATCCAGATGCCTTTTAAATGTTGTAATTGTACCAGCCTCCACCACTTCCTCTGGCAGCTTAACTCTCTGTGTCAAAAGGTTGCCCTTTAGGTCCCTTTTGTATCTTTCCCCTCTCATCCTTAACCTATGCCCTCTAGTTCTGGACTCCCCCAACCCACGGAAAAGACCTTGTCTGTTTATCCTATCCATGCCCCTCATGATTTTATAAACCTCTATAAGGTCACCCCTCAGCCTCCAACGCTCCAGGGAAAACAGCCCCAGCCTGTTCAGCCTCTCCCTATAGCTCAAACCCTCCAACTCTGGCCCCATCCTTGTAAATCATTTCTGAACCTTTCAAGTTTCACAACATCTTTTAGTGACCCCATATAGGATTTTCCCAAAAATTGATTCATGGTCATTAATTGAGTGCCAATTCCAGATATTTATTAAATTCAAATTAAATTCCACCATCTGCTTCAGCAGGCTTCGAACCCAGGTCCCCAGAACAGCAGGTTCTTCAGGTTAATAGTCTAGCGACAATACCACTAGGCCATCACCTCTCCATTGGTTTCCTTCATTCCTCCACAACCTCTGTCAAAGTATATAAAAAAACACATTTCTGATCTATTTCAGTTCTGATGAAGGGTCAGGTTTGAACGTTAATACTTTCTGTCTTCACTGCTGCAGCCAGACCTGCTGAGTTTCTCAAGGATTCTCAGTGTTTTACATAATGTGTTAAGCTCTGACAGGATTAACGCTGAGGAGTACATTTGGCACTGGTCAGTATGCTGATATTTTATAGACCCGGGTGAGGGAAGAGCTCTGGATCTTCCCGGAGTTAGACTTATTACCCCAGTCTCCCCTGTTGTCTTAACAGTGATGTCTTTCACTCCAATGTAACTTGTACCTGATTGCTATCATGTAATAATCTACATCGTGTTTAAGACAAGAGCTTCTTCTTGTTAAACTATCAAATAGTTTTCTTCTATTGCACTTGACAGGTCAATTGAATAGGTTAGATCCCAAACTAAAGGAAGGATAATGTTTACAAAGCTTCCGGATGTATCTTTCACCATTGTTCAACAAACATCGTGAAACTTGTCATGCCTTCATCTCATCTGCCCGATTAGAGCAAGCCTGACTTTGAGTTCTTGTCTGTCTTCCCACCAGTCTGCAGTCTAGTGAATCCATCCTGCGGCTTCACTATTATAGAATCCCTACACTGCAGAAAGAGGTCATTTGGCCCATCGAGTCTACACTGATTCTTTGAAGAGCATCCTGCCCAGACACAGCCCACTACTTACCCATGACTAATCCACCTGGCCTGCACATCCCCAGACGCTATGAACAATTTAACATGGCCAATCTACCTAACCTGTACATCTTTGAATTGTAGGAGGAATCCAGAGAACTCAGAGGAAACCCACTCAGGCACAGGGAGAATGTGCAAACTCCACACAGATAGTCACCTGAAGGTGGAATTGAACCTGGGTCCCTGGTGCTGTGAGGCCGCAGTGCTAACCACTGAGCCATCCTGCCTTAAATCCTTCTTCTTCTGTGTAATTAAGAGTCTAATGATGGCCATGAAACTATTGTTGATTGTTCACTAACGTTCTTTAGGGAAGGAAAATGCCATCCTTCTCCTGGTCTGGCCTACATGCAACTCCAGACCCACAGCAATATGGTTGACTCTTAACTACCCTCTGGGCAATTCGGAATGAGCAATAAATGCTGGCCCAGCCAGCGACGCCCTCATCCATGAATGAATGTTTTAAAAAAGCCCAAAATTGCATTCAGTACTCCAACTGTGGGTATTGTGTCAATTCCCATGACACGGTTACCAGTAAGAAAAATCACACGTGCAGGAAAGAATGTACTGAGTGCCGTTCTGTTTTTTTATGTAACATTTGCAGAGTCAGCTCTTCATGCACCTGACGAACTATTCTGTCAACAAGCACAACGAGAACTTTGAGCGGGACGAGCAGGCAGACAGGGGCAGCAAGCGATCAATCAGGTGGTTCACCGAATTCCTTCGCACCAACGATTACGATGTGGCCAAATTCTGGAATGATGTCTCTGTATGTATCAGCATTGCTTAATTTTTAAAGACAGAAACAAAAAGAGAGATTTGCATTTCTCGAAGAGCGTGCACACTGTCAGGACGACCCAAAGTGCGTTAGAGTTACTGAAGGACTTAATGAATTTCAGTCACTGTCTTAAACAGGGGCGTGTCAGCCTCTAGATAAGCACATAGCAAGCCCCCTTATGTCGTAATGTGATCGTGACTAGCTCATCTGGCATTTGCGATGCTTACTGTGGAATTATATTTTCCTGGACACTGGGGGTAACTCGTCTACTCTACTTGAAGCTAGTCCGATGAGAACGGGTCTGTCGTATGAGGAGAGGTTGAGTAGGTTGGGCCTGTACACATTGTAATTTAGAAAACAGAGAAGCGACCTTATTGAAACACCTAGGTACTTAGGGGAGTTGACAGGGTTGATATGGACAGGTTGTTTCTTCTTGTGGGAGAGTCTACAACTGGAGGGAATAATAAGACAGAAGTGAGAATGAATTTCTTCTCAGAGGGTAGTAACTCTGAGGAATTTCTTACCACAGAGGGCTGCGAGGCTAGGTCATTAAATACATTTGAGATTGAGATAGATAGACTTTTAATCAGTAAAGGAATTGAGGATTGAACCGGCTTCCTGTCCTATGTCTTTTAGTCTTATGATTTAAAGTCTTGCTTGAAAGCTCGTTCCTCTGTGCATCCCTCCCTCAGTACATGTATTGGAATATCGGTGTAGAATTTTATGTCAAGATTAGAGTGGTGCTAGAAAAGCACAGCAGGTCAGACAGCATTCGAGGAGCAGGAAAATCGACATTTCGGGCAAAAGGTGTAGAATTTTATGTCCAAGTCTCTGGAATGGGACTTGACGCCACAATCTCTAACTCAGAAGTAAAAGTTTTACATACTGACGTACAGCTGCTGCATTTAATGCTTAAAGTCAGCTTCCTGTAATGTGAAACCGGTTTTAATGGGAATTATTTAAAGAGTTTCTCCTCTTACGTCTGACAGATTTAATTCTTTCTTCCAGGTATTGCCAGCTGATGAGGTTTTTGGTTTTGTGTTAGCTACAGGTCATTGACAACATTTTCACGTAGTGTAAATTGGAAAGGCAAATGGAATATTGGCCTTCATTATAAGAGGGATGGTGTAAAATACCAGGAAATACTACAGTACGGCAAGGCAGGACAGGATGATCACTCTCCTCTTCCTGGCTGAACTTATTCTCTCACTGAACAATTTCTCCTTTAACTCATCTCACACCTGCCACATGAAAAGAGCGGCAATGTGCATCCGCGTGGGTCCCAGTTAAGCCTGTCTGTTTATGAGTTATGTGTAAACTGTCCACTGCCATCCACTTCAAAGGCACTGACTTTCATAGCTACCTTCACTAAGGCTCTTCATACCCCATGACCTGCAAGGACTCCATCCCATTCTCCCAGTTCCTTATATCTTATTTGTTCAGATGACGCCACCTTCCAAAACATTGCTGCTGGCCTGGTTTGCTTCTTCCATAACCATGGTTCCCCACCCACTGTGGTCGACAGGGCCCCTCAAACACATCCGACCTCTCACCCCTGCATCTGCCCTTGCCCCTTCCCATCACTCACAACAGCGTGGTTGGGTTCTTTTTGTCCTCACTTTGCATCCCATCAGCCTTTGCATTCAAAGGATCATTCTCCAGTATTTCAGACAGCTTCAGCAGAACACCACCACCAAACGTATCTCCCCAAACCCCCCCTTCACAGGGATTGTTCCCTTCGGAACACCCTAGTCCATTCCACAACCACCAACACCACTCCCTCCCTCCATGGCATCTTCCCATGTAACCGCAGAAGGTGCCCCTGCCCCTTCACCTGCCCCTTCTCCTCCTCTCTGCTCACTGTCCAAGGGCCAAAATGGGCTTTTCAGGGGAAGCAGCATTTCACCCAGACCTCCTCCAATCTCGTGTGTTGTATTCGCTGGACCCAATGTGGCCTACTCTACACTGGAGAAACCAAATGCAGAACACCTCCAGTCTGTGTGCAAACATGACCCCGACCTTCCAGGAGCCTGTCATTTTAACAGCGTCCTGCTCTCGTGCCCCCGTGTCTGTCCTCGGCATGCTGCAGTGTTCTAGTGAATCACAGCGCAAACTGGAGGAACAACATCTCATCTTCAGCCTAATCGCTTTAGAGCTTTCTGGACTTAATATTGAGTTCAAAACCTTCAGAATGTGAACCCAGTCCCATTCCCTGCATTTCTTATAGCTTTGCATGTTACGTTCTCTGTCACCCTCTCTCCTCTCCCCCCACCCCAGTGGGACTGTCTGTCCTTTCCAGTCTGGCAGTTAGGCACACCATTGTTCTGCCATTCTCCCATTCTGATCCCTTAATCTAAACTATCAACATCTTTTCTCCACCAGCACTCCACCTCCACACCCCTCCCAAACTACAGCATAAATGCTGCCCCCTCCACACTTCACTTCAGCTCTGATAAAGAGTCATCTCGACTCGAAACGTTAGCTTGCTTTCTCTCCATTGATGCTGTCTGACCCGCTGTGATCTCCAGCATTTTCTGTTTCCAGGGCAGGGCTTATGTAGTTAGTAGTAGGGCCTGGGAAGTGTTGCTGAGCAAAGAGAACATGGAGTGCAGGTGCATTGTTCCTTGAAAGTGGAGTCACAGGTAGACAGGGTGGTGGAGAAGGCATTTGGCACACTTGCCTTCATTGGTCAGTGCATTGAATATAAAAATTGGGAGGTCATGTTACAGCTGTACAGGCCATTGGTGGCGCCGATCCTGTGGACAAATATGGTCCTTTCTATGGGAAGGATGTTGTTAAACTTGAGAGGGTCACTGTGTCTCAAGCAACTTCAAAACTAATTCCGAGGCTGCAGATCCTGGGTGGATGGAGGTGCTGAGTATTTCTTAAATAGTGAAAGGTTGGGAAGCGTTGATGTCTAAAGGGACCTGGGTGTCCTTGTTCATAAATCACTCAAAAGAAACGTATATGTGCAACAAGCAATTTGTCAGGTGATTAGATTAGATACTCTACAGTGAGGAAACAGGCCCTTCGGCCCAACAAGTCCACACCAACCGTCCAAAGAGCAACCCACCCAGACTCATTTCCCTCTGACTAATGCACCTAACACTGTGAGCAATTTAGCATGGCCAATTCACCTTTGGATTGTGGGAGGAAACCGGAGCACCCGGAGGAAATCCACACAGACACGGGGAGAATGTGCAAACTCCACACAGACAGTCGCCCAATGCTGGAATCCAAATGGGTCCCTGGTGCTGTGATGCTGCAGTGCTAACGACTGAGCCACCGTGCCGCCCTGAATGTTATGTTAGTGTTTAGGATGTGAGTACAGGAGCAAAGAGGGAGTCGAGAGGGAGTCGAGAGTTGCAAGAAAAGCACAGCAGGCCAGGCAGCATCCAAGGAATAGGAGAATCAACATTTCAGACATAAGCCCTTCACCAGGAATGTGTGTGGGGGGGTTGGGGGGAGGGGAGCTGAGAGATAAATAGGAGGGGAATTGGGGCTGGGGGAAAGGTAGCTTGGAAGGCGATAGGGAGATGCAGGTGGGGGGGTGATGGTGATAGGTCGATGGGGAGGGTGGAGCAGATAGGTGGCAAGGAGGATAGACAGGTAGGACAGTTCAAGAGGGCAATGCTGAGTTGAAGGGTTGGATCTGGGATGAGGTTAGGGGAGGGGAGATGGGGAAACTGGTGAAATTGACATTGGTGCTGTGTGACTGGAGGGTCCCAAGGCAGAAGATGAGGTGTTATTCCTCCAGTCGTCAGGTGGCTAGAATTTGGCAGTGGAGGAGGCCCAGGACTTGCATGTCCTTGATGGAGTGGGAGGGGTAGTTGAAGTGGTCAGCCACAGGGCAGTGGGATTATTGGGTATGTGTGTTGCAGAGATGTTTTCTGAAACATTCTGTGAGTTGGCATCCTGTCTCCCCAATGTAGAGGAGACCACATTGAGAGCAATGGACACATTAGATAAGGAGTTTGGATGTGCAAGAAACGTCAACTCTTCTGCTCCTCAGATGCTGCCTGACCTGCTGAGCTTTTCCAGCACCACAATTTTCAACTCTGATGTCCAGCATCTGCAGTCCTCACTTTCTCCTTGCCACAGAGGGAGTGCAGTGGAGGTTAACAAGTTTGATTTGTGGGATGGTGGGTCTGTCCAATGAGAAGGGGTTGCAGAGATAGGGCTTGTAATGTCTAATGAATGGAAGAAAAGTGATCAAACAGGAGCTTGCAACATTTTTGATGAGTTAATTTATGCATGATCTGGGTGTTGTTTGTTGGGCCAGTATTTATTGCCCATCCCTAATTGCCCAGAGGTCAGTTAAGATTTGATTAGATTCCCTACAGTATGGAAACAGGCCCTTCGGCCCAACAAGTACACACCGACTCTCCAAAGAGCAATCCACCCAGACCCATTCCCCTACCCTGTATTCATCCCTGACTAATGAACCTAACACTATGGGCAATTTAGCATGGCCAATTCACCTGGCCTGCACATCTTTGGATTGTGGGAGGTAACTGGAGCACCCGGAGGAAACTCACGCAAACACGGGCAGAATGTGCAAACTCCACACAGAATGTTACAAGAGGCAGGAATTGAACCTGGGTCCCTGGCGCTGTGAGGCTAAGAGTCAACCCGTTGTTGTGGATATAGACTCTGAAGTAGACCAGATCAGGTAAGGTAGACATTTTGCCTAAAAAGCATGAGTGAACCAGTTTGAATTTTCCAACAATCAACAATGGCTTCATGGGCATAATTAGACTATTAATTCTAGATTGTAGAGGTCTTGATGCAGAACAGAATTCTCCCCCTGCCAGGGGATGCAATCTCAGAAAAAGAGCAAATTATTTAGCGCTCGGGCGAAGAGGAACTTCTTCACTCAGTGCGTGATGAATCTCTCCCACAGGGCTTTGGAAGCCAGCTCTTAAGTAAGTTCAAGCCAAGTTTGATAGATTTCTATTACTAGGAGATTGTGAGGACTGTAGATGCTGGAGAAGTCAGAGTCAATAAAGTGTGGTGCTGGAAAAAGCACATCAGGTCAGGCAGCATCTGAGGAGCAAGAGAGTTGACATTTTGGGCTTAACCCTTCATCAGGATTTCTATTATCAATAACAAATGATATGGGGATAGCAAGGAAATATGATGCTGAGGTTGATGATGGGCTTTGGGTCGGTGGAGCAGGCTTGAAGGGCTGAATGGCCTGCCAGTTGCTCTGATGTACTGAAATTGCTTTGTGAATACGGTTTCTTTTTTAATGCAGCATTTCTGTCTCTCGCAGGACCTTGTGGTGAAGACATTGATCGTGGCAGAGCCTCACGTTCTACATGCCTACCGCATGTGCCGACCGGGCCAGCATCCCGGCAGCAACAGCGTCTGCTTTGAAGTTCTCGGTTTTGACATTATTTTGGACAGGAAGCTGAAACCCTGGCTCCTGGAGGTGGGTGCTCCTTACCTCAGTGAGCACAGCATGTGTCCCA
This sequence comes from Chiloscyllium plagiosum, assembly GCF_004010195.1. NCBI lineage: Eukaryota > Metazoa > Chordata > Chondrichthyes > Orectolobiformes > Hemiscylliidae > Chiloscyllium > Chiloscyllium plagiosum. Next base: position 5,656,181 of record NC_057720.1, read on the forward strand.
ACTTCAAGTTCCGCTCAGCTCTCCAAAAAGGCACTAATCCTAACTTGAACCCGTAGCCTAACCCGAACCCTAACATTTGGACAGGTGCATGAATCAGAAAGGTTCAGAGCGATATGGGCCAAATGCAGGAAAATGGGACGAGGTCAGTTTAGGAAACTGGACAAGATGGATATGTTTCCCTGCTGTATGACTCTCTGGTTAATTTTTTTGGGAGTACCGTGGTTGTTGTTGAATTGGCTGCTACCCAGGAGGACAGAGAGGCCGAGTTAAATATTTTTAATAGAAGTGCAGGAAATGGGATGGGGCACGGCACCTATACCCTCCAAACCACAGGCAGTAGTTTCATGGTAATGTTTGAGCTAAAAGTGCAAGAGAAGACTCCATGGCAGCTAACCTGCTTGGGTGGTAACATAGAGGAGAAACTTGCTGCCTCACACTTGCAACAAATTGGGCCGGGCCTACACTCACCATAGTTTGGGGAGTTAGGCGCCATGGAATTGTAAGACTGAAACCAATCTGGTTCTCTCCTTTGGGTTACTGACTGTTCCACCACTGGGCCTGGAATGAACTGCTTTGAAGTGTTGCTGGATATGGGCTCAATTGAGGCTTTCAAGTAAGCATTAGATGATCTTTCAAAACAGAAACAGCATGCAAGGGCACGGGGAAGGCAGGAGAATGGCACTAAGTCATAACACTCACTGGATTGCTTACATGATGGGCCAAATGGCCTCCCTCTGTGCTGTAACACTTCTGTGATTCTGCAGAAATAGTTCCTCCTTTATACCCAATTAAAAACCTTTCATAGTTTTGAATTAAATCTCCTCTCCACCATCTCTATTGCAAAGGGAACACAAAACTGCCAATAAACTGTGAGCTGAGCCTTCATCCTTACTGACTATTAGATGGTGAACTGAGAGGTAAAGTCACCATAGTCCTACCAGACCATAGGGCTGCTCTCTCATTACAGAGAGACAGAGATGACCGGGTGATGGTTTAACCTGGGGATCACCTTGCCTCAGGCAAAGTGAGAGGTTGAGAAGATGGGACCTTTATGGTGACCTCAGCTGGTGCAGGAATTGAACTCACCCTGTTTTCTGGTCAGACCACATTTGGAGTATTGTGTGTAGTTTTGGGCCCTATATCTCAGGAAGGATGTACTGGCCCTGGACGTGTTCAGAGGGGGTTCATGAGAATGGTCCAGGAAGGAAAAGTTTAACATATGAGGAATGTTTGAGGACTCTGTTGGTTATTGGGAAAGAAATGGTACACTAATGTCCTTTAGAAAAGGAAACTGCTATCCTTACCTGGTCTGGAGTACATGTGACTTAAGATCCATGGTTAACTCTTAACTGGGCAGTAAATGCTGGCCGAGTCAGTGATGCCCTAATCCCATGAATGAATAGAAAAGGTCCCATTCACCCATCTGCATGCGATTGATCAAGTTGTCCAGCAATGCCTCTAAAATTCTCATCTTTGTGTTCAAAACCCTCACTGGGTTCACACCTCCCTATCCCCATAACCCCTCCAGCCCGACACAATATCTAGCTGCATCTCCAATCCTGATTTTCAATGGCCTACTGCCATAGAGTCATACAGCACAGAAATGAATCCTTCGGTCTGACCAGCCTGTGCTGAAACATAATCCCAAACCACACTAGTCTCACCTGCCCAGCCTTGGCCATATCAATGGCCAGGTTTTTAATTAAACCTAAATCTGAAATTCACCTGTATCTAGATACCTTTGCCTTTCCTTCTTCAAGACACTCCTAATATCTCCTTGCGTGTTTGGTGTTTCCATCAGTCACTTCAGTAAAGCACTATGGGACACTTTATTATGCAAAAGGGACTATATAAATGCAAACAGTTGAAGTTTAGTTCTGAGATGTAACCAATTCCCTTAAAGTGCTTCGGGTTATTTTTGACCTTGGATGCATGGGTCTGACTTAACAAGGAGATTATGCTCCTTCCAGGAAATCCGAGACCCCCTACTCTTTGGGATTGTTGCATGTTGTCTTGTTTAGGGTCTATTAAGCACGGTGTTAGGGATTCACGTGGGTAGGCTGATTGAACCTTTTTAACATGTTAATTGAAATATTCATTTATTATTTTCTCAAAGAAATTTTTTAAATAATGTCTTTCCCCCTGCCCAACCAGATTAACCGTGCTCCTAGCTTTGGGACAGACCAGAAGATAGATTTTGAAGTGAAAAAGGGAGTGCTAGTGCATGCACTGAAGCTGCTTAATGTACGGTAAGTTAAAGTTAAAATTCAAAATCACAAAGGCACAATAATTAGAAGCCAGAGTAGGCCATTTGGCCCTTCAAATCTACTACATTATTAAGGAATATCATGTGTGATCGGATTATGGCCTTGACTCTATTTCCTGTCAATAACAGCTGTTCAAGAATTCAGGAATTAGGAACAGGATTAAGCTGCTTCCCATCTCAGTCCCATTCTGCCATTCAATGAAAGCAGTCAGATACTTTCTGGAGCTGTAGCATTGACAATTCAGAAAGATGTTCCACATTATTGGCTTACATTTGAAACAAAGATTCTAATACTGCAGAAGGAGAGGGGGCCAGGCATCACAAAAACACAAACACAGAAAAGAAGAGAGAGTTTACTTCCTCATTCTAATTTCATTTATATTTATTAATTGAAGATGTGACTGTAGGAGTCAGTTTGATCATGTTGTGGCTATTCAGGAAACTGGTTAGGCCACTACTGGAATACTACATGCATTTTTGGTGTTCCTGCTATAGGAAGGATGTGGCAAAAATTGAAAGGGGTCAAAAAAGATTTACATGGATGTTGCCACTTTTGGAGGGTTTGAGCTACAGGGAGAGGTTGTATCAGCTGGGGCTGTTTTCCATGCAGCATTGGAGGCTGATGGGTGGCCTTATAGAGGTTAATAAAATCATGACGGGCATGGACAGGGTAAATAGCCAAGGTCTTTTCCCAAGGGTAGGGGAGTCCAAAACAAGAGTGCATAGGTTTAAGGATGGAGAGGAAAGATTAAAAAGGATGTGAAAGGCATCTTTTTCACACACAGGGTGGAGCATGTATGGAATGAGCTGCCAGAGGAAGTGGTGGAGGCTGGTACAATTAAAACATTTAAAAGGCATCTGGATGGATACACAAATAGGAAGGGTTTAGAGAGATATGGGCCAACTGCTGGCAAATGGGACTAGATTGATTTAGGATATCTGGGTCAGCATGGATGAGTTGGACCGAAGGGTCTGTTTCTGTTTCTGTGCTATTCATCTCTATGACTCTATGAAATTTGAAGAAAATATAAAAATGTCAAGAGAAATCAGCAGACGGTAAGGAAGGAGTGGTGATAATGGGATTTAGCTGATGACTACCTGTTCTGCGAATGGAAAGTAGGATTGGAAGCATAATGGACAGAGAGGAATGGGTAAGCTGAGTGATGGGGGAATCGTTGGAGGGAGGATGGAATATTGGAGTTCGTAGTTTGAGGTATGACAGGTGGGGAGTAGGTGATAGGAGTGTAGGTATGATATTAAGGAGAGTTGGTGACAGGAATATGAAGGGCACCTTACAATGGAATCAAAAAGCTATGGGGTAAGCAGAATTGGTGGGAGTGCAGTTAGGTATTTATTACAGTCAATCTTCACTGCCTCCTTCATCTGCCCCTTTCGTCAGTCCCCCTACCCCTCAGGAAAGGAGAGATAAAGAAGATGCACTCAGGAGAGAAAATCAGAAAACAGAGAGGTGTGGCCAGAGAAGGAGTGAACGAAACACAAAGAGAGTAGAGAAAGATGAGAAAGATCACATGAAAGAGAGAATGAGAGAAAACTACCTTATTTTCAAACCTCCTGAGTGTGAAACAAGGCATTAATAACTAATGTATTCAGTTCTTTTATTGCTTCCTGATTGCTGAACCACACTTTTTGTTGTAATGTTCCACATTCCTGTCTTCAAATGTTTTATTCATTTATGGGATGTGAACTTTATTGGTCAGCATTTATTGCCCATCCCTGATTGTCCAGAGGGCAGCTAAGAGTCAACCACATTGCTGTGGGTCTGGAGCCATATGTAGGCCAGACTGGGTAAGGATGGCAGATATCTTTTCCTGAAGCACATTAGTGAAAGAGATGTGTTTCTTTCCTCCAATAAAAGGTTTTGTTGTTCATTGTTAGACCCTTAATTCTAGATATTTTTAAATTATTGAATTGAAATTCCACCATCTGTCATGGGAGGATTTGAACAGGACTCTAGAACCTAATTACCAAGGTTTCTGGATAGTCCAGAGACAATACCACCAATTTATCTTCTCCCAGTTTGCCTAATTTATAATAAAAATGAGTCTTAGAAAACCTTTTACTTTGTAATTAAATCGTCCACTGGTGGCATTGTAACTCCTCAGCTTTTCATCACCCAGGTCATCACAATGTTATTGGGCGCAAGAAAAGACCATTAGAAACTAAAAGACTGTCCCTTCTTTTAAGGGGTTGACTTCTATCATCATCTCTCTCATTCTGTTCATTTCTCTTGTCCAATTAGCACATAATTCCACTTAAAATCCTCATCTCCAGTGTTTACCTCATTCAGTGATCTATTCCCCATTAAAGGAAAGCAAGCATTTTCAAATGCCTTTCTTAAAATCCTGCATTTCCCTGTTCCCTCTTTTATTTGAACAATTTCCTTAGACATTTTGTGCACAGTTTTGCTGTCCTTATGGATGTAATATGTTGGGCTTTGTTCAGAGCAGGTTTACACGATCACTGTCTGGAATGAGCAGGTTGTCTCACAAGGATGGGATGCAGAGGCCGGACTTGTTTCCACCAGAGTTTAGAACAGTGAGGGGGTGACTTGATGAGAGTGAATTTTTTTTTCATTCATTCATGGAATGTGGGTGTCACTGACTGACCAGCTTTATTGCCCGTCCCTAGTTGCCCCTTGTGAAGGCGGTGGTGAACTGCCTCCTTGAACCGCTGCAGTTCACCTGCTGTAGGTAGACCCACAATGACGTTAGGTAGGGAATTTCCGAGATAAATTTCGGGAGAGAGGGAATTCTGGTGTAACATCCTGAATGGTCTTGACAAGGTGGAGGTGGAAAGGATGTTTTCTCCTGCAGAGCAGTCTAAAACTAGAGACAACGATTTAAAAGTTAGGGATTATCCTTTTCCAATACAGGTATAGGAAAATATTTATATACTTCAGAATCTCTGCCTGAGCAGGCTATGGAGATAGCATCTCTGAATATTCTTAAGACAGAGGCGAATAGATTCTCATTAGGGCAGGAGTTTTTGGAGGTGGGTGGGAACGTGAGCTTTAAAACACAAACAGATCCATATTCTTATTGAACATGGAATAGGCCTGAGGGGCCAAGTGGCCCCACGTCTGCTTCTGATTCATACAAGAGAACATTCTTTCTCAGGCTCAACCCACGATGAAGAATGAATAAGCTCTCCACCGGTGGCATATTTCAACTAGAAAGGGTTTGCTGATTTACAATGATACCATTTTGTGGATTTTTATCAAGAGCTGTAAATACAGTGACTCACAATGACTCCTCTTTCTTCATTCAGTTGTGAAACTGGGAGGGATGAAGGACTACCTGCTGTGTGATTGGGGATTCAATGTCATTGATGAGAAGTTGAACTGACAGATACAAAGCTGAATTTACATCCAGTATACACTGTACTCTCTTTCATTCAGTAGCTATCCCAACTATGTAGGATCACAGAGCTGGTGGATAATATATGATTGCTTCAGAGCTGTCTCAGTGAAGTCGAGCTGTGTATGGGAACTGCTTACTCAGCCGGAGGTGTTCTCACAGTGAAGAGGGATGTACTGTCCTGTTAGCTCCTACTTATACTCTACTCACCCCTTAGGAGAGGTGACGGCCTAGTGATTGTTAGCTATTAATCCAAAGACCCGGGTATTGTTTTGGGGAGCTGGGTTTGAATCTCCCCATGACAGATGGTGGAATTTGAGTTCAATAAAAAACTGATGACCTAGTGATGACCATGAATCCATTGTTGTAATAACCCATCTGGGTTTGGCCTGATCTGGCCTACACATGACTCCAGACCTACAGCTATGCTGTTGACTCTTGACTGCCCTCAGGGCAATTAGAGATGGGCAATAGAGTCATAGATATGTACAGCATGGAAACAGACACTTCAATCCAACTCGTCTATGCCGACCAGATATCCTGAATTAAACTAGTCCTATTTGCCAGCACTTGGCCCATATCCTTTTAAACCCTTAAATGTTGGCGTAGCCAGTGACACCCTCATCCTGTCAATGAATAAAAAAAACTTGAATAGCCATCAAATTTACACATGCCATCATCTGTGTTTACATCAGCTTCCCATATCCCAATGTGTCAACTTCTAAACTAATCCCTGTTTGTAAACCCCTCCCTGATATTACCTTTCCCTCCTTCCTGTAGTCATCCATCCCACTTCAACTGCTCCCTTCTCCTGACGCTGAATGGAGAAAATCCTTTTCTTTTCCTCAGCAATGGCCTTTTCAATAACCCTGATCCAGTTTCTTCCACCAGTTCAAAGATGTGCAGGTTAGGTGAATTGACCATGCTAAATTTCTCAGAGTCCAGGGATATGCAGTCTAGGTGGGTTAGTCGTGGGAATTGCAGTGTGACAGGGATGGGATAGAGGAGTTGGGTCTGGGTGGGAAGCTCTTCAGAAGGTTGATGTGGACACGATGGGCCAAATGTCCTCCTTCTACACTGTAGGGATTCTACAGTGGTCTGCATTTGTTCAACATTTTTTTTTTCTCCCTCTGTCCTATTAGAACCCACCTTTTAGTCAAGATTATGGCCCCCTCCCGTTTGATCCGCCATATTTTTGTCAGCTGTGATCCCTGAACCACAAGATTCCTGATTGAAGACCTAGTTCTGGGAGAAAGTCCGAATTGACATTTCAGTGCAGAGCTGTGGGAGTGCTGCACTGTCAGAGCTGCTGTGTTTAGGATGAGATTGAATAGCTGAAGCCCCTTTTTCCCACTTGGCGTGATGTAGCACAAATGTGAGGAGCTGAGGAATTTTCTCTGGGGCCCCTCAAAAACATAATTTAAAAAATTAGAGTTAGTGTCACTTATAGATGGGGGATTAAAAAGGCACTTGACACACTTGCCTTCATTGCACAATCCTATGAGTACAGTATCGGAGTTGGGGCTTCATGTTGAGACTGTGCAGGATGTTGGTGAGGCCTCTTCTGGAACACTGTGTCCTGTTCTAGTAGCCCAGTTATAGGAAGGATATTACCAAGCTGGAGAGGGTTCAGAAATGCTTTACCAGGATGTTGCTGGGTATGGAAGGTTTGAGTTATAAAGAAAGATTAGATAGGCTGGGGCTTTTTTTCAGGCAAAAGTGAGGACTGCAGATGTTAGAAACCAGAGTTTAGCTCAGAGTGGTGCACAGCAGGTCAGACAGCATCCGAGGAGCAGGAAAATTGACGTTTCGGGCAACTGCCCTTCATCAGGAATAGAAGCAGGGAGCCTCCAGGGTGGAGAGATATAAAGAAAAAAGGTTAGGTGAATTGGCCATGCTAAATTGTCCATAGTGTTCAGGGATGCATAAGTTAGGTGCATTAGTCTGGGATAAATGTTGGGGAATGGGTCTGGGTAGGTTACTCTTTGGAGGGTCAGTGTAGACTTGTTGGGTCTAATGGCCTGTTTCTACAGTGTTGGGATTCTAAACAAAAGATTCAGAACTCACCATTTTAAATTCATTAGATTAAAATCAGAATTGTTTTCTTGATGTTGGGATTCTAATTTTTTTCATTCATGACGTATTTCCCAACATTCTCATAATTGACCACACTGCTTAAGGCAGAAAAAGATTTCACCTTATGTCTCAAACTGTTCACCTCTTGTTATTTTAAGTTTATAGTTCAGCAAAACTGAGGACTAGTGGGCATCTGTTTAAGGTTAGAGGGGAGGAGTGGATAGGTGGGAAGGGAGATTGGCAGGTAGGACAGGTCATGGGGACAGTGCTGAGCTGGAAGATTGGAACTGGGGTGAGGTTGGGGAAGGGGAAATGAGGAAACTGGTGAAATCCACATTGATGCCCTGGGGTTGAAGTGTTCTGAGGCAGAAGATGAGGTGTTCTGCCTCACCGGGTGGTGAGGGAGTGGAGGTGGAGGAGGCCCAGGACCTGCATGTCCTCGGCAGAGTGGGAGGGGGAGTTGAAATGTTGGGCCACAGGGCGGTGGGGTTGATTGGTGCTTTTTTCACTGGAGCATAAGAGGTTCAGAGGTGACCTGATAGAAGTTTATAAAATAATGGTAGGTATAGGTGGAGTTATTGGTAGTTGTCTTTTCCCTAAGATGGGCAATTTCAAGATTGGGGGGCACATTTTTAAGGTGAGAGGGGAGAGGTTTAGAAAAGACATAAGAGGCAAATTTTTTTACACAGAGGGTGGTGCATGTGCAGAATGAATTTCCTGAGGAAGTGGTGGATGCGGGTATAATTACAACATTTAAAAAACATTTAGATTGATACATGACTAAGAAAGGTTTGGAGGGATATGGGTCAGAACAGGCAAGTGGGATTTGTTGACTTTGGTATTATGTTCGGCATGGACAGGTTGGACGTTTTGTGAATGGCCAGTTTCCAGGATTCGTCACTTACATGAAGTGATGCATGTTCCATGCGTTTGAACAACTGTACATCTCGTGGTATGGTGTTGCCCCTGCATGTACTTGTATTGTAAGGGATCACTGTGCCATATCACGGTCCTCATATGGATCCTGGCCTGTGGGGAATGCAAACTGTGAGCTATGGCTATCATATTTTGGACCCAACTTTAATTTTGTAAAATTTTTCACTACCAGCCAAAGCCAGAAACTTGATCTTGGGGGTACACATTTGGAAAATGTATCCACAAAACATAGGAGCTGAAGTAGGCCATTCAGCCCATTGAGTCTGCTCTGCTGTTCAATGAGATCATGGCTGATCTGCTCATCCTGAACTCCACTTTCCTGCCTTTATCCTATAATGCTTACTTCACTTACTGATTGCACATCTGTCTTCTTCAGCCTTGAATGTACTACCTTGACAGCTCTCTGTGGTAAAGAATTTCACGGATTTACCAGCCTCTGAGAGAAAACTTTATAGAGTCATATAGCATGGAACCAGACCCTTCGGTCCAAATCGTCCATTCCAACCAGGTTTCACAAACTAAACTAGTACTATTCACCAGCACTTGGCTCATATCCCTCTAAACCTTTTTTATTCTGTACCTGCCCAAATGTCTTTTAAAAATTGTAACTGGACCTGCATCTACCACTTCCTCTGGCAGTTTATTCCACACATGAACCACCATCTCTGTCCCTCAGGCCTCTTTAAAACCTTTCTCCTCTCACCTTAAAATTATGCCCCCTAGTTTTGAACACTCCTACCCTTAGGTAAATACCTTGGGTATTCACCTTATCTATGCCCCTCATAATTTTTCAACCTCTATAAGGTCATCTCTCAACCTCCTACACTCCAGTGAAAAAGTCCCAGCCCATCTAGCCTCTTCTTATAACTCAAACCTTGCAGTCCCAGCAATATCCTTGTAAATCTTTTCTGAACTCACTCCAGCTTAATAATATCCTTCCTGTAGCAAGGAGACTTGAACTATATATTGTACTCTAGAAGGGCCTCACCAGTTTCCTGTACAATCTCAACATGACATCCCAGCTCCTCAGATGTCATTGCTCAAAGGTCTGAGCAATGAAGGCAAGCCTGCTGAATGCCTTTGTAACCACCCTGTTTACCCATGATGCAACTTTCAAAGAATTATGTACCTGAATCCCGAGGTCTCTCCGTTTGACAACACTACCCAGGGCCCTCCTATTACCTGTACAAGTCCTGCCCATAACTGAATCCAGTCGCACTTCTCATGTTGAAAGTGCAACAGTGCATGAACATTAGATGAAGACAAGATTATGCTCAGCTCCAATGCCCATTTCTAGAACATAGATCATAGAACATTACAGCATAGCACAGGCCCTTCGGCCCTCAATATTGCATTGGCCTGTGAAACCAGTCTGAAGCCCATAAACCTACACTATTCCTTTATCATCCATATGTTTATTCAATTACCATTTAAATGCCCTTAAAGTTGCCGAGTCTACTACTGTTGCAGGAGGTGCATTCCAAGCCCCTACTACTCTGAGTAAAGAAACTACCTTTGACATCCTATATCTATCACACCTCAAATTAAAGCTATGTCCCCTCGTGCTCGCCAACACCATCTTCTCTTCAAGACATTGACTAAATTCTGAACATGGGGCTGATCGGGAGAAATGGTGATTTGTCTTTTTTTGAATTGTACCACGCACATGTTTTAGATTAGATTCCCTACAGTGTGGAAACAGGCCCTTCGGCCCAACAACCCCACACCAACCCTCTGAAGAGTAACCCACCCAGACCCATTCCCCTACATTTATCCCTGACTAATGGACCTAACACTATGGGCAGTTTAGCATGGCCCATCCACCTAACCTGCACATCTTTGGATTGTGGAAGGAAATGCACACAGACACAGGGAGAACGTGCAAACTCCACACTGTCAGTCACCTGAGGTGGGAATTGAACCTGGGTCCCTGGCACTGTGAGGCAGCAGTGCTAACTATTGAGCCACTTGAGAGCACCTTTTCTTCCTGTGCTAATTTTCTCCAGTGTCCCCCTGCCTGACCCAAGGGTGCGAAACTAATTGTGAATGATTTATCAGCATCTTGACCAACACCGGGTAAATCCTTCATGGGTCAAGGAATTAACTTCTGTTTTCCCAGGACTGCAGTTGCGGCTCCCCAGCTCCTCAAACTGTCGGTGGAAATTCATTAAGTGGTTGTCAAGAATGTTTCACATTGCAGATGTCTTTGAACTTGGGAAATCTTTGGCATGCATCATTGTTTGTGAGACGTGATGAATGAGGCTAGATTAAAAAGACTTCCCAGTTGAGTACATAGTCATTGTCACTTATTAATTCCACCTTATACAGCAAAAGGCTCCTCTGGCACCAGTTAAGAGCAAGTGTTGCGTTAATGACAGTTGGAACGGATGCATCATGCATCCTTTGCAGTCCATTCTGCAGAAGAACTTGAAACGTTCCTCTCACTCCACAGATGCTGCCAGACCTGCTAAGTTTCTTCAGCACTTTCTGTTTCCAATACAGTCTTTTGACTGCTTGGCTGGCAAAATGATGGGTTTTGGTGGATGGTGAAGATGATGGATGACTTGCTTTCATGTGTTTATCAGCTGGTGTTGTTTGTCTGTTTCAGCACCAGTGACAGGAGGAAGAATCTGGTTCAGCAGAAAGCTGAGGCTCAAAGGAGGCTGTACGGGCAAGGGTCAGTGAAGCGACTGTCTGCTGGCTCCTCAGAGTGGGAGAGACAGCGCCACTCACTGGAGAGGAGGAGAGAGGAGCTGGTAAGCTGCCACTTGCTATGCAGTTGGAAATCCTGTTGTCTATCTGTTTGCATACTCAACTCTCACTTCTTTCTCCCGCTCTGCACGCAGAAGGAGAGGCTTGCGCAAGTCCGCAAGCAGATTTCAAGAGAAGAGCATGAAAATCAAAATTTGGGTAACTACAGGTAAAAAGAAAAATAAGACTCTACACTATAGGCGCATCAAGGCATTACACTCCAGTACAACAGGATCAGGTTGGCTCACAAATGCTGATGAGATTTGGTTTTCAGTTATCTCTGTCCAGCAGTAAAGAAGCTTATGGACAACAATGACACCACTGGGAAGAGTGCTGTGTTCGGGGGTTAGTTAACTCAGTTGGCCAGGCAGCTGGTTTGCAATGCAAAATGATGCCAACAGCGTGTGTTCAATTCCACACCGGCTGAAATCCCCAAGAAGGCCTTTCCTTCCTTCCCAACCTCACCCTTCACTCCAGGTGACCCTCAGATTAAACTCGCCACCAGTTGTCCCTCTAATGAAACTGGGCCTATAGTAACATTGCCTGATCTTAGCTTGTGTGAAACCTAATTTCCATCCTGTTTGACTATGTCCAAAATTGGGAGATTTATCTTGTTAAGAGGTACTATATGTTAAAAGAAGAGAAAAAATATTAATATTTGCAGGGGTCCCACAGGGCCATCTTGGAGTGGCCCCAGCCCAGATGACTCAAACCATTGGGAAATATTTAGGGTTATGGGGAGCAGTTGGGTGAGTGGGGCTAATTGGATTGCTCTAGTAAAGAGCTACTAGAAGCACTATAGGCTGAGTGGCCTTCTTCTGTATTGTCTCAAGTTGTAATTCTACCTTTCTAAGTATAAGTGATCCATGTTTTCTCCTGTGTGAACCCAGGCGGATCTACCCTCCCGATGATAAGCAGTTGCTGGAAAAGTACGAGAGCCTCATATGTATTGCCTTCCAGACCTTCCTTGCAGGAAGAGCAGCCTCACTGCAGAAGGAACTCAGCAACCCACTGAATCACATGAAGGTATTGATCGTGAGATCCATCACATTAGGGCATGAGAAGACAGCGTTGAGGGGTGAACTGCAAATTATGAGAGACTTCAATTGGGTAGCTATGGAAATGATCCAATATGGGTGAATCCAAACTAACAGCCATAACTGTACAATGGTCACCAAATAAGAAATTCAAGAGAAAGTTACAGAACATTCTTTACTGAATTTCCTATTTAGTTTATTCCTGGCTGTCTGGTTTTTGAGGGTCTTGTCCTGGTCTCACCCATAAGTGGAAACATCTTCTCTATGTTTACCATGTCAAACTTTGTCATAATCCTGTTTACCCTTTGGTCCTGTCCTTTCTCAAGCCTGTTCAATCTTTCCTGATTAGCGGGTCCTCTTTGATCTGGTACCAACCTTGTGAATAGTGTTTGCACATTCTTCAGTGCTTAAACCTCTTTCTTTAGCACATACAGGCCAAAACTCTCTGACATGCTCCAGTGTGGTTCATGAAATATTTCTTCTTTTCATTATTTTTTATCAAGAGTTATGGAGTAAAGGGCAAGAAAGTGGATGTGAGGAATGTTGGATCAGCTATGATCCTGTTGGATGGTGGGGTAGGCTTGAGGAGCTGAATAGCCTACTCCTGTTCCTATTTCTTATGGTCATATGGACTTTCATTCAATTCCTTTGGTAGTAGGGGAAGAGGAGGGCTTTCATTTGAGGTGAAAACTGATAAACATGCTAATCTTAATTGCAATATGCCTGGGATATCAACTTCCTTGGCTCTCAGTCTTGAAATTTCTCCTGTGATTTGTTCATGGGATGTGGGTATCACAGGCTGGGTCAGCATTTAATACTCATCCCTAGTTGCAACTTGAGAAGGTGGAGGTGAGCTGCCTTCTTGAACCACTGCAGTCCATGTAGTGTTGGTAGACCTACAATGCCCTTAGGGAGGGAATTCCAGGATTTTGACCCAGTGACACTGAAGGAGTGGCAACATTTTTCCAAGCCAGGATGGTAAGTGGCTTGTAGGGGAACTTGCTCGTGGTGGTGTTCCCTTGTATCTGCTGCTCTTGTCCTTCCAAGATGTTGAAAATTTGGAAGGTTCTGCTGAAGGAGTCTTTGTGAGTCTCTGCACTGCATCTTGAAGATAATATGCACTGGATTCTAGGCTGATGTCACTGTGTTGGACTGATCTCTTTACCAGTCCAGCAAGACAAGGAATGATGAGGAGATCCCTTGAGGGACTAAATCACTGTGGCTGCAGTTGGATTTCCCTCTTGCTGATGAAATGCCACAGAGAGTATTGGCCTGTAACCGTCTTGCTTTCAGACAGATACACACTAGGTCACTGAGTATGAGACACGCACTCATCTTGCAGAAAAGAACCTTTCACAGTAAAAACAAATACTGCCTTTGAGTAGCTTTGTCACATTAATTTTTATTAGAGATGCAATCAAAAAATAAATGCAAAGAGGACTAATAGAGAGAAGAAACCTGACAGCTATTAGAGTTTGTTTTATAAATCTGCGAGGTCTGTAATGTGTGCAAACACAATGAGTGTGGAAGGCAATTTGAAGGCTGCTTTCGACAATGGTATTTTTTTTCAGCCTCGTCGTAAGTTAATTGAAGAATGTGACAAGAAAGATCTTATCTCCTTGGTAAATGATGCATGTTATAGTCAAGGTTCAAAGACCAACAACATATAATGGGAGTGAGGTATGAGGCAAGATGATGGGACATATTGTGTACAGTTTGAATAGATGCTTAAGGAGCCAGTGATGAACACATTGGAACGAACGATTCAATTGTATGCAGAATGCTGCTTTGTGAATGGTTATGTTCGATCTGATTTAATTTAATGGTCAGACTCAGGTCAATGATGAGTATAGATAAAGTTGGAAGAGCTTTCTAAAAGTGATATCCAGTGAGGACTAGCTACATAACAAAATTGATGTGGAGGTGCTGGTGTTGGGATGGACAAAGTCAGAAGTCACACGACACCAGGTTATAGTCCAGCAGGGTTATTTTAAATTACAAGCTTCTCGAGCACTACTCCTTCATCTGGTGAAGTTAGCTGACAAAAGAGCAGCGCTCTGAAAGCTTGTGATTTCAAATGAATCTGTTGGACTGTAACCTGATGTAGTGTGACTTCTGACTTTTACAAAAGAAAAATACAGATATGAAGGTGTTGCACAAATTTCAGAGATTTTACTTTTTCCACAGTAAGTGTAAAATCATGTTGCTTGGTAAGGGCTGTGGTCAGTCAGAGAGAAATTTACAGCACAAAAAAAAGGCCCTTTGGCCTATCTTGTTGTCACCAGTCAAAAATATCCACCTATCTATTCTAATCCCATTTTCTAGCACTTGGCTGTGATCAGGTTGCTGATGGAACACCAGTCCTTAGCCTCTGCTTGACTGGGCTCTTTATCTCTTGATTGTAGTTTGTCCTGCTGGTGATGATGTCAGTGCCAGGAACTGGGTTCAATTCCAGTCTCGAGTGACTGTCTGTGTGGAGTTTGCACATTCTCCCCGTGTCTGCGTGGGTTTCCTCCTGGTGCTCCAGTTTCCTCCCACAGTCCAAAGATGTGCAGGTTAGGTCGATTGGCCATGGGAAATTGCCCATACTGTCCAAGGATGTGCAGGCTAGCTGGGTTAGCCATGGGAAATGCAGGCTTACAGGGATTGGATAGGGGTTGGGTCTGGTATGGATGCTGTTCAGAGAGTCGGTGAGAACTCGATGGGCCGAATAGCCTGCTTCTACACTGTAGGATTCTCGGATTCTATAGTGTGTGCCGAACAGATCCTTATTTTACACACTGTTCTTAGTGTCTCTGTTCCACATGAGATAAAACATATTTTCAGTCCATTGGTTAGTCAGTCATTAACTTACTATCACTTCACAATGGCACTCTGAGTCTGGTTTGGGTCTTTGCTATTCAGGGGCTCCAGATTCTTACTTCTTTGTTGTTTATCCATCAACAGTGATCATGCGAATGGTGTTGGACAATTGGAAAAACACATTGGAGAGGCTCCACAAATGTCCCCACCCACAATGACGTGGGAGCCCAGCATAACAGTGCAACAGATAAGGCTGAAACATTTACAACAAGTGCCAAGTTGATGACCTACCTTGGCTTCCTCCAGTAGTTCTCAGCATCACAGATACAAGTCTTTAGCTATTTTGATTCTCTCCATGTGAAATTAAGAAATGGTTGGAGACTCTGCATACTGTAAAACCTTTGGGCCCTGATAACATTCCAGCTATAGTACTGAAGAGTTGTGCTCCAGAATTTGCCACTCTCCTAGCCAAACTTTTCCAGTACAGCCACAGCAATGGCATCTACTCAACATTGTGGAAAATTGCGCTGGTATGTCCTGTACCCAAAAATAGGACAAATCCAACCCGGCCAATTACTGTCCAATCAACTGACATTTGATCATCAGAAGAGTTATGGAGGGGGTCATCAAAGCAGCACTTACAAGGAATGACCTGCCTACTGATGCTGTGTTTGATTCAATGAGGGTCACTTGGCTCCTGATCTCGTGACAGCCTTGGGTCCAAACATAGACAGAAGTGCTGAATTGATGAGGTGATGTGAAAGTGACTACCCTCTAAATCAAGACCACATTTGACTAACTATGGCATCAAAGAGCCAGAGCAAAAATGAATCAATAGGAATTGAGAAGAAATATCTCTACTGAATTCCCATCATCAAATTCCTGGGACTTACCATTGTCCAAAAACTGAATGGATTCACCACATAAACACAGTGTGTACAAGAGCAGGTCAGAGGCTGGGAATCCTGCAGTGAGTAACTCACCTCCTGACTCCCCAAAGCCTGTCCACCATCTACAAGGCACAAGTCAGGAGTGTGATGGAATACTCCTCACTTGCCTGGATAGTATATTACATTCCTTCAGTGTCACTGGATCAGAATCCTGGAATTCCCTGCCTAAGGATATTGTGGGTCAATCTACAGAACATAGACTGCAGCGGTTCAAGAAAGCAGCTCACTTCCACCCTCTCAAGGGGCAACTGGGGACAGGCAATAAATGCTGGGCCAGCTGTTGACACCCGTATCATGTGAATTAAAATAAACACTAAACGGGAGATTAATATTTGACTAGACATGTAAATCATAACTGACTAAAAAATTAAGAATCTCCCTGGGATTAACCATATTCTAACAGCTTTTAAGCAAACAATCTTTATGTAGTCTGAACTTAGTCTTTATCATCAGTTTTTAACATGTCGTAACTCAGAGAGGATCGTGTCCAGTTGAACCTAACCAGTAGGCTTTAATAGCTGCCTTGAATACGGAGTACAACTTTAAGGATATAAAAACTAAATTTTAACAGTAATGTAATTAAAATAAACTCAATCCTGCAGTTTGGTCAGGAGGAGGAAAGAATATTTTTAAAATGCATCCATTAAATGTACATTTTAAACAGATCACACTTTTCCAGTCGCAATCACTTTTTGAATAGTCTGCAGAATGATGGGATGAAATGTGAGGGCTCTCACAACGGAGCGATGCTGAGGTTGAAATGGTGAGGTGTGGGGATGGGGTTGGGCTAGCCAATTTTGTCTCCTGTTGATCTTCTGTGTTATCAGAGATGGGCGCGATGACCAGGGTGATTTGGAAATGTTAAGAGGCAGGTCTGAGCATAGTTCCTTAAGGGGACTGACTTGACTGACTCAATGCTTGTTTTGATCTTTTTAAAGGAGGAAGACATCCTGGATCTCCTGGAGCAATGTGAAGTGGACGATGAGAAGCTCCTGGGGAAATCACCCCGTCAGAGGGGGCCAAAGGTATGGACTCAACTGAGGTGCAGCGACAGCAGGTGTTCAATCTAACAAGGCACCTTACAGCATGCTCAGGACAGTACAGTGGCTCAGTGGTTAGCCCTGCTGTCTCACAGTACTTGGGACCTGGGTTTGATTTCACCCTTGGGTGACTGCCCGTGTCTGTATGGGTTTCTTCTGGAGGCTCAGGTTTCCTTCCACACTCTAAAGATGTGCAGGCTAGGGTGAATTGGTCATGCTAAATTGCCCATAGTGTCCAGGGATATGCAGGCCAGGTGGGCTAGCCATGGGAAAATGTGGGGTCATGGGGATAGGGTGGGAAGAGTTGGCATTCAGAAGGTTGATACAGACCTGATGGGCCAAACGGCCTCTTTCTGCACTGATTCTGTGATTCAAATTGATGACCAATGGTTGGAGCACTAGAAGTAGAATTTTAATCTCACCTGAGGGGGATTTAGCAGCTGGACATGGGGCCATAAATACCATGAGTATCTTTTGGACAGCTCTTCCCAGCATAGGGGAGGCCAGGCCAAGCTACTGATGGATCATTGAAGCCCTTCATTGCTGAATTAGTGAGTGTCTAGGGCCCTCTTCCAACCACTCTCCCAACCCTATCCTCACTTCACAATTCTTCAGGTAGTGGGCAGTGCGTAGTTTGAAACCTGTCAGGTCCCACCCTGGGACTACTTGCAGAAGAATCCTTCCTTCACAGGCTCTGTGAGTTCATGAAAAGCCCCTTCCCAGTTTCTACTTTCCTCTCCTCCCCACTGCCTGAGTGGGATAAGGGCGTCACTGGCTAGGCCAGCATGAATTGCCCAGAGGGCAGTGAAGAGTCAACCACATTGCTGTGGGTCTGGAGTCACATGTAGACCAGACCAGATAAGGATGGTCGTTTCCTTCCCTAAAGGACATTAGTAAACCAGGTGGATTTTGCCAACAATCAACAATGGTCATCATTAGACTATTTTTTAAATGAATTCAAATTCTACCACCTGCCTTGGTGGGATTTCAACCCAGGTCCCCAGACATTACTTAAGTCTCTGGATAAACAACCGAGCCATTCCCTCTCCTGAACTTTCACCTCACCATTCAGTGTCGGCCATCTTTGTTGAGGATTGCCCAGAGGGAAAGAAAAACAGTAAAAGAAGTGCAAATGACATATACTGGTCTGTTTGTTTCTCCTACACCTCAGAATAATACTCCAGTATGACCAGTATGTTCACTCCCAAGTATTACCGTCTTCTTTTTCAACTGTGTCTTGTTTTCCGTCTGGGCAAGGACAATCCCAGCAGTAGCCAAAGCCCCCAATGGGCACTGCTGGAACTAAAGACATAACTCATTGACCGGTGGCTCTGTCAACCATGGGAATTGGGTGATGGAGATGCTGTTGGCCAGGCTGGTCTCCTCGCCCTGCTGGGGAAGTGTCTAATTGAGGTGACTGATTTGAACCCAGAAACCCAGGGAGCATGGAGGGTGGGCCGTATATCCAGTGACTCTCCCTGCTTGGTGTGCAACTGTGAGCCATGGCAATGAAGAGAAAAGTGGGTGTTTGACTATGTATGCATCAAGGAGCCTCTGTGATTAAAAGGGGCAATTCCTTTTGTGTCCTGCAGCAGCTATTCTCAATGCCTGAGACCACGGAACCGAACTCACGAAAATATGACGAGAGCAGCAGTAGCGGTAACAGCAGCTGCAGCTCAGACACCGATGAAGAGGAACTAAGAGATAAAAAATTTATGTATGTTCGAAAAGAAAGGAAGTATGAATCTCCAGAACGATCCAGTAAGTTTCCCAGTTTGCCCGTATTTACTGAGATCTTCCTGAAATAAACACTAGCTATGATGTAAGTTATAGAAAGCTCCCGTTGATGAAAGGAGAGGCACTTTGCCTATGTTTTTTCTCATCTTGCACTCATCAGGACAAATGCAAGAATGCCAAATTGCAAATGGTCGCAATAACCAATATGGGAGGAACAGGTGCTGATTCAGAAAGCCCACTCTGATTATTTTGGGCATTGCTTTGAAGAAAGCAATGAAGAAATATAGCCTGCCCCACCTCCCCCCTCCCCCCAACAAAATTATGGGTAATTCAAAAACAGGCGCAAGACTTGAACATATGCTTTTCATTTGCAGCTAACAGATGCCTGTGTGTGAATATGTGGCGTGTACCAAGTGGAAGTGAGCCATGTTACAAGTTTCACTGGTTATCTTAAATTGTTAGTGTGGTTATTAGCACTGATCAATCACGGAATAACATCTACCAATAGACATTTTGTTTGGGTTTCTCAGCTGACTTGGATGCTAACACGTATTCCAATGCCTGCACTGGACAGGGTCATTGACCATAGCACTGCTGCTTCATAGCGCCAGGGACCTGGGTTTGATTCTACCCTCGGGTAACTGTCTGTGTGGAGTTTACACATTCTCCCCGTGTCTGCATAGGTTACCTCTGGGTGCTCTGGTTTCCTCCCAGAATCCAAAGATATGCAGGTTAGGTGAATTGTTCATAGTGTTCAGGGCTGTGTAGGTTGGGTGCTTAGGTGTAAATGTAGGAGAACAGGACTGGGTAGGTTACCCTTTGGAGAGTTGGTGTGGACTTGTTAGACCAAATGGCTTGTTTCCACACTGCAGGGATTCTATAAGTTGTAACACAAATGAAGCCCCTTTGCAGTGACATTGCTGTTTTAATATAGGAATCCTTGGAGCCAATTTGCACACAGCTAGCTCCCACAAACAGCAATGTTGTCATGATCAGTAAAACTGTTTGTTTACAGCAAACAAAAGTAGAAATTGCTGGAGAACTGAAGAAGTCACTGGATTGGAAATGTTAACTCTGTTTTCTCTTCACAGATGCCAAATTTCTCCAACAATTTCTGCTGATGTTTGTTTCAGATCTCCACAGTTCTTTGTGTGTGATTTTTTTTTGTTATTGTTTCCTTTGTAATGTTGCTTGTGGGATTAGTATTGGCCTGGAAACCAAGGAGAGCTGCCCTACCCTTCTTTTGGATAACAGAATGACCAGAGATGACAGGACAGCCCTCATTTTAATGTTTCACTCATTCAGAGTCAGCACTGCCCCACAACCCCCAGTACCAACAATGCAGCACTCCTTCAGTACAGCAAACTGTCAGCCTGCACTGTTCACAAACAACGTTTTGATCACATACTAATATGTTAGATATTTGGAACACAAAGTCAAATTTTGAAACTTGGCAACACAATAAAGTTGATGGAGTGATAAAATAGTGAGAATGATACCAATCATTTGCAAGTTAATAGATTAACAGAATGGGCAGACATGTCAGATTGAATTTAACATAGATAAATGTGAGTTGAAACAAAAACAGAGGTTGCTGGAAAAGCTTAGCAGGTCTGGCAACATCTGTGGAGAGAAATCAGAGTTAATGTTTTGGGTCCAGTGACTCCTCCTCAGTGTGAGTTGGTACATTTTCATAAGAAAGGCAACACAGGCAGGAGCAGGTGTGAGGGGCTGAATGGCCTAGTCCTGTTCCTATGTTCCTAATGGTACATTTTTAAGAGTGTACAGGGACACAGGTGTCTCATGGATTCCAAGGTGACAAGAGTTGTGGATGATGTAAATCAGAAATAAAAACAGAAATTGCTGGCAAAGCTCATCAGACCCTGTTCTGGACCAGAAACGTTAACCCTGATTTCTCTCCACAGATGCTAGCAGACCTGCTGAGCTTTTCCAGCAATTTCTGTTTTGTTACATATTGAGAGAGTGGTCTGCGCAACCATATGGGATCTTGGAGCAACTTGGGTCCAAAAGCAGGAAAGTTATGCCACACCTATACAAAGCTCTGATTCCTATGGGAACACAACTGAAGAATGTGTCCAGTTTGGCTCACCACTCTTTCGTGAGAATGTGAGTATCCTTGAAAATGTGCAGAGGAGATTTACCGGATGGGTCCAGGCCTGAGAGTTCTTAAACATAAGATTAGTTGGACAAATCTAGCTGTTCTGCTTGAAGCAAATGAAATCAAGAGAAGATTTGTCAGAGGTGTACAGGATTAGGACAGGAAGAAACATTTCCTTGTAATTTCATATATTTCAATCGTATCCCCTCACAATCACCCATGCTCTAAGGAAAACAACCCCAGAGTGTCCACTTAGGAAACATCGTGGTCAATCTCCTCTGCATCCTCTCTAGTGCAATCGCATCCCTCCTATAATGTGGATTTTAGAACTGCATACAGTACTCTAGCTGTTGTCTAACCAGTGATTTATACAGTTTCAACATCACCTCCCTGCTCTTAAACTCTACCTCCCTGCTGTTTAATTCAAGTGAGAATCTGCAGCTCAATACCTGCAAAAGGGTAGAGGCAGATATTGAAGAAGTATTTAAGTATGGACTTCTGTTGCCAAGGCATACACCCCACTGTGGGATGTTACCTTGTTGCCGTGGAGAGGTTTGTGCTCTTCGATGAGGCTTTAAGCAATGGTGTCTGGGTGTTCCTCCATTCTGATTTGGGTGATCCATGGCACTTGTGTTGGGGGATAGTACCAGACAAAGGTGCAATCCAAAACATCTGCAAGAGGCAGAACATGCGAAGGACGACTGTATACCTCAGCAACTGCAATGGTGGGAGAAGGGTGCAATGGCCAAGGTAATCTTGACCATCCTGGTCCGTGACCATCAACCCACCATGTGTGGGCAATGTCAACACCTCAAGGTGCTCATGTCAGGGTTTCTCCCAAGGTCCTTTCTCCAGGTTGTGTGACAATGAAGGATTAGTGATGGGGACATTGCTGTGGACGTGGGCATCCCCCAGTCAAGATTCTGGATACAGGCAGCAGATATGTGAGGCTCGTTGGGTGCTGTACAGGACAGAGTAATCTTTGGGCAGCAACATCTGTGACTGAACAGCGGTCTTCAGGATTACCTGCACTCCCCTGAACTGCCCTAAATATCAGCCATTCCACTTATTCTTGGCTGTGGAGACCCACCTGCAGGATCACCACCCTCATGATCAGGAGGAGAAAGTGAGGTCTGCAGATGCTGGAGATCAAAGTTGAAACTTTATTGCTGGAACAGCACAGCAGGTCAGGCAGCATCCAGGGAACAGGAGATTCGACGTTTCGGGCACAGGCCCTTCTTCCTGAAGCAATAAAGTTTCAACCCTCATGATCAGACTCTGCAGTTTGCAACTTGCAATGTTAGAGCACTCATGGATCATCTTCACAGCCACTTCTAGAAAGGAGAATTGGGGAGGGTGAGATAAAGGAAACAACTGAGTGTTTATGCCTCCTGCTGGAAAGACAAGAGCTACAGTCACTCTCATATCCGCAATGTTGGTTTTGTCGTCTGATACAGGACTTATGATGTGCTGCACCTCCACATCATGATAGAATCAAGGAATCCTAAAGTTATCTCGTGGGAAATCTAGAAAATCTTCACATGCCCAACTCAGTCTCAGAATGGTGGAGTCAAATGAAGATGGCTGTACTAGACCTGGACCATTGAGTCTGAGCATTATTGCCACCAGGGACAGGGTTAACAAAGTGATGCCACCAGTGCCTCATTAGACCAAGGGCAAATGGACAAAGTACCTTTTGTTCCCAGGACAGCATTTTTCTTCCATCCATCCAATCCGGAAAGAACATTTCCAGCAACTTGGTACGGATAATAAATGCTGGTGATGCCACAAATCAATGAAAACAAACTCCTCAACTGTGAATCCACATTGGCAGCTGTTCCACCCTAGGTCCCTGTGGTGGGCCATCATGGCTGGGAGATTAAATGGATGAAAAACAACAAAACAGTCCAGTCCTGATTCGATTCCAGTTAAGGTGCTCAGAGCTGATGGGCTATTGCTCACGTCATGACCCTACAGATGCATGGCCTCCTTCTGTGCATTAATGTCACTCCATGACTCAACAGTGAAGACGGTTGGGCCAAGGATACCACCCTGAGGAACCCTTCACCTTCACTCCATTACCCCTCAGCACACTGCATCCACACAGGCCGTCAAGTGCATAGCTTTGATTAAAAAACAAGATCCGAACTGAAATAACTGCACAGAGGCTGGTGTCCCTTGATGAATTGTGCATGATACACTGGCTGCAGCCAGCCAGCTCAGAGTCAGTCCCCTGAACTCAAATTGTCTCTCTCACTTAGAGGAGGCATATGGCCAGCGTTGGTGTTCCTGCTGCCGTTTTATCCTTTGGCCCAGATCCAGGAAGGTCAGGTTTACCTGCTGCAGAGCCTTCTCCCCATCAGGAACTCTGCTGGAGCTATCCTTGTTGTTGTGCGCGGAGTGGTCCTATAATCCAACAGGAACCAGGACGGTTTGGTATCAATTGACGTTGTAAGGCTGTTTCTTTAAGCTTGCGTTCCAAATTTGTTCTGCTCTTTCCATGATGGATGGTATGGAGCTGTTCTTACCTGCAGAATCCCATTTGACTTCAGGAAATATTCAAACTCCGTGCCAGTAAATGACATCCCACTGTCCATGATCAATACTTGCAGGAGTCTGCGTATTGCCAATGATGCTTACAGCTTCTCAGTCATCATCCCTGAGTTTTCTGAATGAACTTGATGCACTTCTGACCACTTTGAGTGGGTGTCCATAATGACTAAGAACATTGCACCCTTGAAAGGACCTGCAGACTCGACATTTAACCGAGTCCAGGGCTTACCCGGCCATTCCCATGAATGTGGGGGAGCTGCTGGTGACAATTACTACAAAAACTAATGAGCATTTCATTATATCTATCTTCCCTCACACCAAACATCAAATCCTGAGGTAGCCTAAAGCCTCAGTAATGCCCTTATGCTGCACTAGAGACAAATACTGAGCACTAAACTAGATCTTAAGGTTTTATTGGGACCTCTGACCAATATGCTTATGTTCATCTTGTGTTGAAACCTGAAATTGTCATAGTTTCATTTTACAAGCTATGTCTTGTCAACCTGTACTTTCAAATCTGCCTGCACTTATAAGTACCAAGGCTATTTCCATTTGAGTTGATTTACTGCTGATGTCTGTTTTCTCATCCAACCTTTAGGGTCTTTTCCGCGAGTGATTGATTGGCCAACAATTATGCAATTACAGCAAATCTACTAGGATAGAGGTACCCAAACTTTTGTCTTTGGGGGGTCACACAGATGCGTAGACAGAGCCCCTGAGGACAGAATAAGAAGGCTCAATCCTTCTCATTGATCCATGACCTCACTGGCTCAATCAGTGAAGCAACATGCCTTACTAAAGGCACTATTCAAATCTCCAGGCTGACAAATTTCAAACAGCCCAGACTGTAATCATCAAGTACTTTCTCTGAGTTTGTCTAGACATGGAAGACCTGACTACCACACTCTTGGGGATTGGTGTGGTCAAGGACTGGACGTGCCAATGTGGGACTGGGGTGGACAAAGTCAGAAGTCACACGATACCAGGTTATAATCCAACAGGTTTATTTGAAATCACAAACCTTCGGAGTGATGCTCCTTTATCACTTCACCTGACGAATGAGCAGTGCTCTGAAAGTTTGTGGCTTCACCTAAACCTGTTGGACTATAACCTGGCATCGTGTGACTTCTGACACTGGTCTAGGAATTCAGAGGCTCAAGCCTGTGGGTGTATGGGTTCTAATTCCACCTTGGCAATTAGTGGAATTTAAATTCAATTAATAAATCCAGAATATAAAGCTAGTCTCCATGCTGTGGCTATCATGGATTGTTGTAAAACACCATCTGGTTCACTTTAGGGAAGGAAATCTACTGCCCTTACTTTCCGGGGCCAACCGGACCTCCCGGTCACTGCCCATTTCAACCCTCCCCCGCATCCCCCACTTCCTTTCTGACATGACCATTCTTGGCTTCCTCCATTGCCACAATGAACCACACCGCAAATTGAAGGAAAAGAACCTCATCTTCCGCCTGAGCAGCCTACAGCCCAGAGGATTCAACATTGAATTCCCCAGTTTCAAATAACCTTCCTCCCCATCCACCAACATCCTTCCCAGCCACTCTCCCTCCCTCTCAATGCTCCCTGCCACCTCCCGGATTCATTCTTCCCATTGACCAACAGGGTCGTACCCTCTACCTGTCTTCACCTATCACCACCTCACAACCCTGCCCCTGCCACCCCCTTTACCTGCAGCTCCCCCACACCCACCCCACTCGTGAGGAAGGGTTACACCCAAAAGGTCAACTTCTTCACCTCTTGATACTGCCTGGCTTGCTGTGTTACTCCAGCCTTCTATGGGTTACCCTTACCTGGTCTAGCCGACATGTGACTCCAGACCTACAGCAATATGGGTGTCTCGTAACTGCTCTCGAGGACAATTAGGGATGTCATCCCATGAAAAAATTAATAAAAACTGGTTGTGAGGCCACAGGCCCTCTGACCCCTACTCCTTCCAGTCTAGTCACCATGGGGCTTGGGATGTGCTTAAATTTACAACACACCCTGCACCTCTGATGTGCTGCATTGGAGAGAGACAGTGCAGCACCTGGGCTTCGTGGTGGCACAGTGGTTAGTACTGCTGCCTCACAGCGCCAGGTTCCTGCGTTCGATTCCAGCCTCGGGTGACTGTGTGGAGTTTGCACATTCTCCCTGTGTATGTGTGGGTTTCCTCTGGGTGCCCACAATCCAAAAACATGCAGCTTAGGTGAATTGGCCATGCTAAATTGCCCATAGCATTAGTCAGGGGTAAATAAAGGGTAGGGGAATGGGTCTTTGGAGGGTTGGTATGGATTTGTTGTGCCAATGGGCCTGTTTCCATACTGTAGGAGTGTAATCTAAAGGCACTGCTGAACTGTATATTCTGATGGGGCTCTCTCATGGCACAGTGGTAGTGTCCCTACCCCTGGTGTGGGAGGCCCATGTTCAGGTCTCTCCTGCTCCCAAGGTGCGTAATAACATCGCTGAACAGGTTCATTAGGAATAACAGGTTAAATTAAATAGAAAACTGCTCTGACTCTCATGTCAATGAAGGCTGATTTGTGGATCTAACTGAAAAAAAGGCCACTGTTTAAGCAACACCACAGAAACCAATCATTTAGCCCCGGGTTTTAATACCATGATGAGAAGTGATTATGGGACTATTTGACTCACTTCCCCATGTTAGACCAAAGGTGAGGCAATAATGGAAAGAGAACTCTATTGTTTCGTCCTTTAACTGTGTTCACAAGAAATCCTCAAACTCAATAAAAATACCCAACAATTTAAAGAGGAGTCCACAGGTTTACTTCAAACTGACAAAGCTACTGAACCAGTTAAGTGTTGAATTATTGACAATTTAGCATCGTAAATATGTTAGAGAAAGAAACAGAACGTTGCGTGCTTGTAGACTCAAATTGTGCTCTTTTTGTCCTTCTACAGGCAGGCTCTTCATGTCTGGGCCCACCAAAAGAGATAGTGAGAGGTTTGAAGGCTAATAACAATAGTAGTAAGGAGGGAAAACAGTATCCCACTTTTAAAGTGGGAAACGAGAAGGCTGAGTGAAGCAACTGAACCAATAGCAATGGAATTTAGAGACAGAATCGCAAGATATTCCCAGGCATAGAGAACAAGCGTGCAGCCAAACCTGTCAGCAAACAGAAGTCTGATTTCAGGACTCTATATTTTATGCCAGAGATATTATTTTATATATATTATATATAGAAAATAAATATAAAATAAACTATGCATGTTTTCTGAAGCCTTTAATAATACTTGGATTATTACGCAGCACTGTCTTTGAGGAGAAAGTGAGGTCTGCAGATGCTGGAGATCAAAGTTGAAACTTTATTGCTGGAACAGCACAGCAGGTCAGGCAGCATCCAGGGAACAGGAGATTCGACGTTTCGGGCACAGGCCCTTCTTCCGCAGCACTGTCTTTACCAGTGTATCTCAATCACAGGAGTTGCAGTTGGGTTCCTGTGTTTTGGGTTCTTTTCAGGTGATGATTGTCACTGTTGGGGAGGGGGCGCTTTCTACTTCAGGTAGCCTTGCAGTGTCATTGTTTGATGGTCCCACACTGGGATGCACAAGGATGATTCCTCTGTGTAGTTCTAAAGTTTGTTCATCAGTGAGCAGTGTATCCCCACACTCTGCACCAAACAGTTCGGGTTCCAATGCCAGGTCGTGATGCGTGAAGGAGTGATCTGGGTGAGCGGCAAGATTAAGAGCTGTCTATCTCTTCCAGCTGGCCTGCATGGGTCAGAGAGAGCTGAAAGAGCCCATTACTGAGCTAATATGCGAATGATTCCACTCCACTAGTAGCATGGTGATTGAAGGATGACTGAGATAGAGACAGTAACTATTCCCCACTGAGGGGACCTTCAGCTGTGGGTGGTGAATCAGTTTTGATCAATCTAGCTGAGGGACACCTTGTTGGGAGGAACTAGGAAAGCTCTCTGCTAGTTATGAAACCACGGAATGCAGCATCAGAGTGCAGAAAGAGCCTTTTTGGGTCCATTGTACCAGCACTGCCGCCTTTAACGGGCAAACCATTTAGGAACATAGAAACAGGAGTAGGCCCTTCAGCCCCTTGAGCCTGTTCCACCATTCAGTGAGATCATCACTACCTCTAACTACCTGCCTTTAGCTCATATTTCTTATTACTTTTGCATAACAATAAATTATCTATCTCAGATTTAACAACTCATCCAGCATCTAACGCCATTAGTGGAATAGAGCTCCAAATAGCTATCCCACTTTGTGTGTGGAAGTGCTTCCTAACATTTCTCCTGAACATTCTGGCCCTCATTCTCACCATGCCTCACTCCCTGACCCTTGCCCACAGCTCTGCAAATTTTTCCTTTTTTTAAACTTTTTTTTATAGGTTGCCTAATGAATCCATTTTTAATGAGTGCGTGTGTACATGTTTGAGGGAACACCAAAACAGAAATAGTTCACACAATTCAAGTGGCGAAGGAATTGAATTGAATTGAAGTTATTGTCACGTGTACCAAGGCACAGTATAAAACTTTGTCCTGCGAGCAATACAGGCAGGTCACAGAGTTAAGTTGCATACATAAGTAAATAATAGATAAACAGTGGCAAAAACAAAAACACAGGTACAGGCGAATGTTAAGAGTTTGTGAGTCCATTCAGTATTCTAACAACAGCAGGGTAGAAACTGTTATGAAACCGGCTGGTGTGTGTGTTCAGGCTTCTGTACCTTCTCCCCGATGGTAGAGGTTGTAGAAAAACATTGCCAGGGTGGGATGGATCTTTGAGAATGTTGGCGGCCTTTCCTTGACAGCGGCCCTGGTAGATGGATTCTATAGATGGGAGGTTGGCCTTTGAGTCCAGGCCGAGTTCACCACTCTCTGTAGCCGTCGGTGATCTTGAATGGTACAGTTGCCATACCAAATAGTGATACATCCAGACAGAATGCTCTCGATGGTGCACCTATAAAAGTTGGCAAGGGTATTCGCCATCATGCAAAATTTCCTCAGCTGCCTGAGGAAGAAGAGACGTTGTTGGGCCTTTGTAACCAGGATTGCACCAGGGCAATAAAGCGAAAGCTACACAATGCCAAAGAAAAGCTAATTCAGCGACAACATCCTTACCTAAAGAGAGACAAGAATACTTGCAATAGTCTCCACTTGGCCTTGGATGTATATTGGACCAGTCTGTGCAGATAGGGGCCTTCAATACTGATTTTGCCACAATCCCATCAGTAGACTATCACATCTGGTTCCTGCTGGTGCACTCAACTCCTGCCCATCGCTGCCGGTCTTTATGCGATGGGACGGCACCTGTCTCTCCTTTCACTTTGGCAAGTCGATGTCTGTGGCCCACAGAAACGTGACGGTGATGGGTCAGGGTGGGGAGGAGCTGTCGAGCTCCCTGCAGCTGTAATGACATTACCCAGTGGTGGTGGTGATTGTCGGGTTGGTGGGTGTAGTGGCAGAGCAGGTTGGTGGAGGGAGAATGTCGAGCTGAAATTAAGATCAGATTGGCCATGACTTTATTGAATGGTGGGGCAGGCTGGAAGGGCTGAGTGGCCTCCTCTTGCACCTCGTGTGTTAGTGGCGCTACTTGGAGAGCCTGCAATAAAAATGAGACCTTAAATGGTGGTCGTCCTTTAGAGGGGGTGACCACTAATTATGAAATAAAGGCATGAAAGGATATGAAGGAAGTGCAGAGAATTGGTGCTGATAAGGGAATAGTTCTCAGGGCTCTGTGTGATAAAATTCTCACACAATTTCAGCTCACCCCTGGCTTCACCTGTTCTCATCCCTGTGATATCCTCCAGCTTTACGACTCCCTGAGATCCCTGAATACTTCTGATGCTGGACACTTATGCATCCAACCTTTCCATCACCTACAACATCTGCCTCAAACTCTCTCCATTGGTGGCTGTGCCGATGTTTGCCTGGGACCCAAAACTATGGAGTGCTTTTCGCAAACCTCTCTGCTTCTCTCTCCCATCATGTGATGCCTCGCAACATCAATTGCAACTTGCATTTGTATAGCACCTTCAATAAAGTAAAAGAAACCCCAAGGTGCTTCATGGAGGCACTATCAGACAAAAATTTGCTACTGAAGCACATGAGAGAATATGGGGAGAGAGAGTGATATAGAAGTCCTAAAGTATTGGCCAGTGTCCTGGGGCCATGGGTGTGAATTCCCCTGAGGGTAACTGGTGATGACTAATTTTGGACTCAACAACGTTAACTATCATCAATCATTATAAAAACCCATCTGGTTCAGGAATGCTCTTCAGAGAAGGAAATCAGTCATCCTTATCTCGTCTGGCCTACATGTGACTCCAGATCCACTGCAATGTGGTTAACTTCCTTTTTAAGTCAGCCTGTTCAGAGAAGTTATTACACAACTCTGGAGCTAGTGAGACTTGAATCGAGGTCTCCTGGGGCAGAGGTAGGGACACTGCCTCTGAAGTGGTCTCAGTTCAAATGCAATTAGAGAGGGGCTATAAATGTCAGAACTGTCTACATTCCCATGGAGAGGTTAGCTAATAAGCAGCAGAGTGTTATGATGTTGCAGGCATGTACTGTTCGTTTAAGAGGGAGTGAAAGATGTTTTGTACTGAGAGGTTGTAGGCACTTGTCTTGTGACTGACTAGCAGTCTCAGAGTGTACTGGAAACTTGAAAATATGTAACAAGTAGCTGTTTTCACAACCGTTTGTATTTAACTAATCAGTATAAATTATGGGATACTAAAACCCAATCAAATTTGAATTTTGCTATTTTGACAACATCAAACCAATGAGACGATTCGATGTTTGGGGTGTAAATAAACCGGATTTTGAGAGTTAGCCAGAGACAGAGCAACCTGCCATCTGGAAAGATACTGCCATTCGAAACCCTCTCTATCAAAGGTACCTTTTTCATATGAAACATCTTTGCAACAAAAGACTAAAGATGACCCAGGGAGATCCGCAGCTGAAAGAAGACAGACGCCAATGACGATAGCCATTGTCTAGTTTTTGAAAGTTCAGTGCATGTAATTTTAATAGGGGCTTTAATTGGAACAGTATATTGTTATAGAGTTGGAGGTAGATAACAGACCTTTAAGAAAAAGGAGGCTTAGAGTTGTAAATAGTTGTTGTTTCATGTTCACTTTTAGAGTTAAAGAATAAAATTGATGTTTTTCTTTAAATAGTGGAATTTGGGGAGTTCTCTGTCATTCATACTTTAACAGATTACGAGGCGAGGTGAGCTTTTCCGTGTGTTTGGTTTAATTAAAGAAGGGATTACCACCATGTCATAACACAGAGCAATAGAGGTCGATGATCAGATTTCCAACCAAAGGTATGGCCACGAATGATGAAATGTTTGAAATCAGAACTTAGCAGGAGAGCAGAATTGGATGGCTGCAGAAATCTTGGAGAATAATGTGGCTGAAAGAGGTGACAGAACTGCAGGGTGACGCGAGCAGAGATATGAACACAAGGTGGATGTTATTAAAGTTGAGGTGTTGCAGGATCAGCAGCCAGTGAGCACAAGGATGATGGGCAGAATGACCTTGTAGAGCTGATAGCTTTCTCACGAGTGTGATGTACATGATAAAAGACTGGCAGTGATTCTTTTTGTTGCAATGTAACTTGTCCGTCCCATGAAGATGGCGGGGGGTGGGGGGGCACTCTCTACCTCCAGCAGTGTAAGAGCAGGAAGCTGCTCCAGTCAGTCCTGACTCAGTTGACAGATTTGTTTTGGCTCAATTCAAGATCCATGCTGAATTTAATCACTGGGGAGTCAGTGGGTTTGGGGGCTGTTGTTAAATTCAGTTCATCTATATCTCTGTCTCATCACAGTTCTGCCAGTTAATTGATAACTGACCGTCAAGCTGCAAATCCTGACGGTGCATCCTGAGCTTGGTACAAATCAGAGGCTAGAATAGGCCATTTAGCCCTTGAGTCTGCTCCACCATCCAATCAGAGCCTGGCTGATCTGCTCACTCCTCATTCCCCAATTCCACCCAATAACCTCTCACCCCCTTAGTCATCAAGAAGGCATCTACTGCTGCCTGAAAAATATTCAAAGGTTGTGCTTCCACTGCCTTTGAAAGAGACCCAAAGCTTCCGAACTCTTAGAGTAGACATTTCTGCCCATCTGTGTCCTAAATAGGCCAAGCCTTATATTGAAACACTGACCTTCCCTCACCCCCCCGCAGTTCCATATTCTCAGGCAGAAGGAAACATTGTCTCCACACGAACCCTGTCAGGACCCCTCAGTATCTCATACTTTTCAATCACGTTGTCTCTTACTCTTCTGGACTCCAGTGAATACAAGCCTGGACTGTCCAATCTTCCCTCAGAAGACAATCCGCCCACTCCAGGTTGCAGTTTCTGGCTGTTGCAACATCAGAGGCAGCAGAAATGATGCACTGCAGAAATTCACCAAACATCTTCACACAGCACCTTCCAAACCCACAACCACTTCCATCTAGAATGACAAAGGCAGCAGATACCTGGGAACCCCACCCCCTGCAAGATCTCCCCAAAGCTGCTCACCATCCTAACTTGGAAAAATATCACCGTTCCGTCAGTGTCGCTGGGTCAAAACCCTGGAATTCTCTCACTAACTGCATTGTGGGTCCAAATACGAGCAGATGAGTTGCAGTGGTTCAAGAAGGCAGCTCACCATGAGCCTGTCAAGGGAAACTAGGGAACGGGCAATAAATGCTGGGCCTAGCTAGTGATGCACACATCCAACAAGTGAATAAAAAAACTCCTTATCAGTCATGTGATGTGGGGAGATCCCTCTGGTTGGTTGCCAGTTGTTGCTGACCTCCACTCTCAGGTCCTTAATTCCATGCCAAGGCCCCCTCAGTGTCCTTGCCGATGCCTGATTGAGGTTAGACTTAACAAGCCTTCTCTACAAGAGGCAGTCAGGGTCCTTCATTGGCTCTCCAGTCGGCTGACAAAACCTCCTACCTCCCCACAAGAATGAGGGTAAATGTTGCCCATGACACTGGGGATAACTCCCTTCCTTTTCTTCAAAATAGCGAATGAGGTATTTTTATGCCCACCGAGGGGAAGGTTTTGGCATGTCTGGGCAGAAAGACGATGCCTCCAACTGTGCCGCGTTCCTTTGGTGCTGGGAGTACCTTCAGTGTAGACATTGTTCAGAAATGTTTGGGATGGGACTTGAACCCGTAACTGTGTTGGGAAGGCAGTGATGTAGTGGTAATGCCACTGCACTAATAATCCAGAATCCCAGGAGTTGGAGTTAAAAGGATCAAAGGGTATGGAGAGAAATCAGGAATAAGGGACTGAGTTAGATGATCAGTCATGATCATACTGAGCAAGGGACAGGCCCAAAGAGCCAAAGGACCTACTCGTGCTCCTAATTTCTATGTTTCTAACCTTACAACATGGAGATGAGCACACTGTTCTGCCTGGAAGATTGTAATGGTGTACTCCTTTAATGCCAAGAAGCAGGGGTAGGAACAATGTACACCAATGTATTACAAAAACCAGCCAATATGTTTGGCTCCTGGGCAGACTGAGTGGTTTCCTTTGACCGTCTTATAGAAACGTAGAAAATAAGAGCAGGAGTAGACCATTCAGCCCTGTTCCACCATTCAATACGATCATGGCTGACCATCCAATTCAGTCCCCTATTCCCACTGTCTCCCCTTACCCTTTGATCTCTTTAGAATTAAGAACAATATCTAACTCCTTCTTGAAAACATTCAATGTTTGGTTCTCAGCTATTTTCTGCAGCAGAGAATTCCACAGGCTTCCCACTCTCTGAAGAGTGGAAAATGTTGTCATCCCAGTCCTGAATTTCCTGCCCCTTGATCTTAGCCTCTGACCCCTGGTTCTGAACCCCTTAGCCATTGGAAACATCCTTCTTGTGTAAGTGAATATAGTTCTAACAGATGCAGTCTGTCTTCATACGTCAGTACCGCCATCGCCGGAATCAGTCCGGTCAGTTTTCCTCCAGAGCCAGACCATCCATTCTCAGACAAGAAGGACCAGAACAAGACACAATACTCCAGGTGTCCGTTCACCAAGGCCTTGGACAATTGCCACAATTGCATCTGTATGCAGAGTTTATAAGTCAGATATTGCCAGGTTTGAAGTCTTCAACAGTTTAACTTGTCAAAGATTATTGAGTATTCCAACAGACCTCCTGCTCTATAGCAACTGAGCATTCTTTGAGTGCAGTCTGTGAGAGGGTCCACCAAATGGGTTGAGGTTCATGAAAAGATACTGATATTGTCCAGTGAAGTGCTGGATCCAAACAGACCTTGCCACATCTAAATGAATTTTTATGTATTCGTATCTTGAGGAGAATGTTCATCTCTCTCTCACACACATACATATAGACACTCTCATTCTCTCATTCTCACACATATACACATTGTCACTCTCACAATCTCACTCTTGCGCTTTCTCATGTATACATAAGCAAATGCACGCACACTTTCACCGTCTCTCTCAAACACACACTCTCACATACACTCTCTGTCACACACTTCCACATTCTCTCTTTCTCTCTCTCTCACACTCACACATACATACACGCACACCCATTGAATTGCATGTGTCCGGACATTTAAATTGCAATGGGTTTTAAGATTTGAGATGGCTCATTCTTTAGGCATACACTGCCCCTACCTGATCTACTCTTACAGCTCCGCTCCTGGGCTCCCATCGATTCTGGGGAAAGAGGTCAGGCATTAATCGCCAGCTCAGGGAGGGTCAGTCATTAAAGTGAGGCTGATGGTTAGAATTTGATGGGACTACCTCTGCCTATGCATCTGAAAGTCTAAATAGTTAACATACCCCATCCTTCAGTCTGAGGAAGGAAAGTCCTGCAGTATTGTGAGCAGTTCTGATCCCCGTTTTAAAGAAAATATGTTATTTCATTGGAGGCAGTTCAGAGAAGGTTCACGAGGATGATCTCTGGTATGAGCAAAGGCTAAACATGTTGGGACTCTAACTGGGGTTTAGAAGAATGAGGAGTGATCTCATTGAAACATATTGGATTCTGAAGGGGCTTGACAGGGTCAATGCTGAGAGGATGTTTCCCTCATGGGAGAATCTAGGACCAGAGGGCACAGTCTTAACATAAAGGTGCATCAATTTCAGACTGACATGAGGATGAATTTCTTCCCTCAGAGGGTTGAGAGTTTCTAGAACTCCTTACCACAGAGAGTTGTGGGGGCAGAGTCCTTGTGCACATTTAAGGCTAAGATAGATAGATTCTTGATCAATCAGGAAATCAAGGGTTAGGGGGAAAGGGCAGGAATTTGGATGTGAGGGGAGTATGGTGGCTCAGTGGTTAGCACTGCTGCCTCACAGCACCAGGGACCTGGGTTCGATTCCAACCTTGGGTAACTGTCTGTGTGGAGTCTGCACATTCTCCCTGTGGCTGTGTGGGTTTGCTCCAGTTTCCTCCCACATTCCAAAGATTTGCAGGTTAGGGTGGATTAGCAGTGCTAAATTGCCCATAGTGTGCAGGTTAGGTGAATCAGCCATGGGAAATGCTGGGTTATAGGGATGGGATGGAGGTGTGTGGGTCTGGGTGGGATTCTCTTTGGAGGGTTGGTGAAGACTCGATGGGCTGAATAGCTTGCTTTCACACTATAGGAACTCTATGAATGTTGATCAGCCGCGATCCTACAGAATGGTTGAGCAGGTTTGAGGGGCCAAGTGGCCTACTCCTGTTCCTACATTTTCTGGTCATATGGTCTAAGACCATGAGTCATGTTACCAGGAGCAGTCAAGGGGTAAGTGAAGCAGGAGGGATACATAGTTCTTTCAAACGGGATGTTAAGTATTGTATTGCAATTCACTTTCCTGTTAACGTTTCTTTGCAGGGAGGATACAGTCGAAGCCTCCAACCACAAGTATGAGACCACTACCTTCAGCATTGCCAGCAGCATCATTGCCAATCAGACGTTCTGTGTCCTGCCCCCGGTCAATCTCTACCTCAGCAACACATTTGCATTCACACCTACCCGAACCGCGATCCACTTCTGCCAAACCCAGTGTCCCCTTGAGCAAACCTCCTGCAGACACACGGTCGCAATCATTGAATCGTACCATGACCACCCAGCGGATACCACATGCTACCAGCCTGGGCACCATTCATTCCGCACCGGTAAGCACTACAGACACCACAGAAAGACTGATCTAGTTACTGTACAGATGACCTGCACTCTGGTTCTGTTATGTCTTGTTGAACTGGTCTCGAGATGTTTTCATGAAATAGACTTTGACAGACTTGAGTTACGGAGAGCAACTCAGAAAGAGCTTTGGTTGGGCCAAAGCAGGAATGTCTACTCCAGATCAGGTCACCACACTTCAGAAAGAACTTAAGGCTCCTTAAGATGGTTTCCCCGAATGGCTGCAGGGATTTTAGTGACAAGGTTAGGGGTTGGGGAAGCTGGGTGGTTTTCTTAGGAGCAAAGGAGATTGAGAGGAGCTTGGTTGGGGGTGTTCAAGGTTACGACAGGTGGATTGTGCTGGTATTAAAATCCGGAGGTTAAATGTTGATTAGACAGGGTCCAGGTATGCTTTTCCAGTCAGAGTTTTATTCAGCTCTCAAAACTCCCAGATCACTCCTTACATATATGCAACCACCTCTCACCCAATTATCCTTGTACTAACCATCATCTTTGTCCTGGTTCCATTTACTCCCAGGCATCCCTGCCAGATCTTAACTGCTGGCACAGACAGCAGATGAGTGTGTTCAAATTACTTTTGTATCTCGCTCATGCCTATCTCTGTAACTTCCTCTGCCCCTCAACCCTCCCAAGACACTTGGGGCCCTCCAATTTTGTCTCTTGAGCATTTCCAATCTCTGTTATCCCACTAATGGTGGCCATACACTCAGTCCTATCATTTCCTCCCTATACCTCTCTGCTTCTCTATCCCTCTCTCTCATCCAGAAAATCTACCCCTTGACCAAGTTTGTTGCCCTCTGTGGTCCATTGTCAAAATGACAAGTGCTAATGCCATTGAACGGAAAAACAGAGGCGTACAAATCTTTGCACAGTGGCTGGTGGAATTTGAGTTAAATTACGTTTGGATCCATGTCACGGTGACCAAAAAACTAACTGATTGTTGTAAAAAGCTGCAGCATTTTAGGGAAGTAAATCTGCTCCCTTACAAGGGATTCCAGAACCACAGCAAAGTGTTTGACCTTTACCTGCCCTCTGGAGTGGTCCGGTGAGCCACTGAATTCCAAGATAATTGAGGATAGGCAGGAGATACTAGCCTTGCCCGCGGCTGCCATGTCCCAGGAAAGAATAAAGAGACGGAAAAGTTTAATCTTAACTTGGAGTGTTGTGAGACTTTAAAAATGCTGTACAGCTGCAATTTGTTGTTGATGCTCAGCCAGTAGTAGAAGGGTTCTTCTGAATTAAAAGAAAATCAGAAAATGTTTCTGCATTTCAAAAGGGAAATAGGATATCTGCACAAAAAGGGAATGGAGATTGTAGATTGAAACTTTTGGGGAAATAGAAAGGAAATAGCAAGGAAAGGGGTGGCTCAGTGGTTAGCACTGCTGCCTCACAGCGCCAGAGAACCTGGTTCAATTCCCGCCTCGGGCAATTGTCTGTGTGGAGTTTGCACATTCTCCCTGTGTCTGCGTGGGTTTCCTCCTACAGTCCAAAGATGTGCAGGTCAGATGAATTGGCCATGCTAAATTGCCCATAGTGTTAGGTGTAGGGGAATGGGTCTGGGTGGGTTGCTCTTCGGAGGGTCAGTATGGACTTGTTGGGCTGAAGGGCCTGTTTCCACACTGTAAGTAATTGTCATGGGATCAGATCCCTCACAGTGGGCTGAATGGCCTCCTGCTGCGCTTTCATGTCTCATGATGTTGTGAATGAAATAGCACTTTCATAGGACTAACATAAGAATGATGGGGTTCCTTCTGTACTCTTGCTTATCTGTATACCTACCTATTCCATCTGCCCATGTTTACTGTGGGTGTTTGGGCCAAACTTTATGCCCGAAGGTTGGGATGGGTAGGTCTGTATTGCTGCTCTGCTAAGGGTTTATGCTGGAGGAGGTAGTGGATGCATTGCTGACTCACTTCGGAAGTTGAGCTCACAGCAACCTCCCAATTCCCTGGCCTGATGAGAGCCGGGCTGAGTTGCATGAAGAGTTTTTGGAATGTCCCAAACCTTTGGGAGGGAAGGGTTCCCACAGACTATCCTTGGTTTGAGGCTCAGTGGGTGGAAATGTTGCAGTACAGGGGCCTCCCAGAGGAGTCAGTGAGGTTTGCAGATCCTGGAGATCAGAGTTGAGAGTGTGGTGCTGGAAAGATACAGCAGGTCAGGCAGCATCCGAGGAGCAGGAAAATTGACATTTTGGGCCAAAGCCCTTCATCAGGGCTCCCTGAGGAGTTCCTGGATCCACATTCTTTCCTGGGCCTGCTCTGAGTCCTGACATTATCCCTACAGCAGCTCTTTCCACAGACTTTCATTTCAACGTAACAACCCATCAGCCAAAATGATGCACAAAGCACTTGACCCCCTAACTATGCAACAATGAGCAGAGAAAGACACTAAACCTAGTGTATTTTTGACTATACTGTTTAGCTTTGACTATTTGGGTTTACTGTGAACTGTTGAACATCAGCAGGTCTCAAATTAACAGTGAACTAACCCTGACCACTTGTCTTTCAGCGCTCTTCCAATCTAAATTTTAGAACGAAGGAACAAGACGAGGAGTTGACCAAAGAAGTGCTGGTGGCTCTGAATGAAATGAAAATTAAATTCCCAGGGAAATCAAATGAGGAAGCTGAGGTCCTGCTGGATGAAGTAAGTGTTCACAGGATATTAGGACAGATCATCATCGGCCATTTTGGAATTATCTTGTATTAAGCTTTGCAGTGAAACTAACAATTAACTTTTAAAAAAAAAATGTTATTATCACCATAAAGAGAGGCATGTTGTAAAAAACCTAAAGCACAATGTCAGCACTGTTTGGTGTGATTCTGCAATGGGTAACGCTTACATCATGAATGCACCAATAACAACCGTGGAATCCCGCCAGTGTGGAAGCAGACCATTGAGTCCACATTGACTCACCAAAGAGCATCCCGCCCAACCCCTGTAACCCTGCATTTCCCATGGCCAATCCACCTAACCTGCACGTCTTTCAAATGTGGGAGGAAACTGGATCACCTGGAGGAAACTCTTGCAGAACACAAGGGGAATGTGCAAACTCCACACAGACAGTTACCCAAACCTGAGTTCTTGGTGCTGTGAAACAGCACTGCTAACCACTGAGCCACCAGGCTGCGCAAAGGATTGAATGTACATTGGTAAAACAACTGATGCCATCATTACCATTGAGTGTGTTTTCCCTGGAGGCAGGGTCATCACCCCCCCCTGTCTCCATGCCCCATGCAACATTGTAGGGGGTTCTATGATTCCTCTATGATTCAACACAACCATCTGATCTTCAGTTGGCCACACATTCACCATTCTGAGCATCTTCCTATCTTTGTGAGAGTGTGAGTGTGAGAGAGAGAGGGAGAGAGTGAGAACTCAGACAATGAGAGATTGCACAGTCTGGAGTTGTTTTCCTTGGAGCAGTGGAGACTAAGGGGGTCATGATCGAGATGTATAAAATGATGAGGGTAGACAGGAAGAAACAAAACCAAACCAAAGAACTGCAGACTTTTAAAACATTCATTTGTGGGACTTGGGCATCACTGGCTGGCCAGCATTTATTGCCCGTCCCTAGTTGCCCTTGAGAAGGTGGTGGTGAGCTATCTTCTTGAAACGCTGCAGTCCACTTGCTGTGGATTAACCCACAATGTTGGGAGGGAGAGAATTCCAGGATTTTGACCCAGCGACTGTGAAGGAAAGGTGATGTATTTCCAAGCCAGGGTGGTGAGTGGCTTGGAGGGGAACTTACAGGTGGTGGTGTTCCCATGTACCTGCTGCCCTTGCCCTTCTAGATGGAAGTAGTTGTGGGTTTGGAAGGTGCTGTCTGAGGGTTTTTGGTGAATTTCTGCAGGGCAT
Source organism: Chiloscyllium plagiosum (assembly GCF_004010195.1). Taxonomy (NCBI): domain Eukaryota; kingdom Metazoa; phylum Chordata; class Chondrichthyes; order Orectolobiformes; family Hemiscylliidae; genus Chiloscyllium; species Chiloscyllium plagiosum. Next base: position 5,695,813 of record NC_057720.1, read on the forward strand.
TTTGTAGATAGTGCACACTGCTGCTACTGAACACCGGTGATGGAGGGAGTGAATGTTTGTAGATGTGGTGCCAATCAAGCAGGTTGCTTTGTCCCGGATTATGTCAAGTGTTGTTGGAGCTGCACCCATTCAGGCAAGTGGGGAATATTCCATCACACTCCTGACTTGTGCCTTGTAGATAGTGGATAGACTTTGGTGTGTCAAGCGGTGAGTTACTCACCGCAGTATCCCTAGTCTCTGACCTGCCTTGTAGCCACTGTGTTTATGTGGTGAGTCCAGTTGAGATTCTGGTCAATGGTAACCCCAAGGATGTTGACAGTGGGGGATTGTCAAGGGGTGATCGTTAGAGTGTCTCTTATAGGTGATGGTCATTGTCTGACATTTGTGTGGTGTGAATGTTACTTGCCACTTGTCAGCCCAAGCCTGGATATTGTCCAGATCTTGTTGAATATGGACTGCTTCAGTATCTGAGGAGTCGCGAATGGTGCTGAACACTGGCCAATCATCAGCGAGCATCCCCACTCCTGACTTTATGACAGAGGGAAAGTCATTGATGAAGCAACTGAAGATTGTTGGGCCTAGCACACTACCCTGAGGAACTCCTGTAGAGATGTCCTTGACCTGAGATGACTGACCCTCCACAACCACAACCATCTTCCTTTGTGCCAGGTTTGACTCTAACCAGTGGAGTGTTTACCCATTGATTCCAGTTTTGCCAGGGCTCCTTGATGCCGTACTCGGTCCAATGCTGGAAAGTCTGGCAGTCAGAAACAAAATCTGAAACTGCTGGAAAAAAATCCGCAGGTGTAACAGCATGTGTGGAGGGAAAGCAGAGTTAACATTTTGGGTCCAGCGACCGTTCTAGAGAAGAAGGAGAAAGTGAGGACTGCAGATGCTGGAGAGCCAGAGTCGAAAAGTGTGGTGCTGGAAAAGCACAGCAGGTCAGGCAACATCAGAGGAGCAGAAGTGGTAATGTTTGTGTCTGAAACATCGACTCTTCTGCTGCTCAGGTGCTGCCTGACCTGCTGTGCTTTTCCACTGCCACACTTTTCGACTCTTATACAGCAGAATCATTTCCCCTTGGTGGAAGGATCAATGCCAAGAGGGTATAGATTAAAGATAAGGGACAGGAGATTTAGAGGAAATGTGAGGAAAGTTATTTTTACCCAGAGGATGTTGGAAGTCTGGAACTCTCTGCCTGTAAGGGTGGGAGAGGCAGAAGCCCTCATCACATTGAAGAAGTATTTAGATGTGCACTTGTGATGCCAAAGGCATAAAAGGCTTTGGGCCAAGTGCTGGAAAATGAGATTAGAGTAGGAGGTTATGGGTCAGGTGATTATTTTTGACTGATGCAGACACAAAAAGGTGGGGGAGTGGCATTGCTAATCAGGGATAGTATCACAGATGCAGAAAGGGAGATCGTTGAGGAGGATCTGTCCATGGAATCAGTATGGGTAGAAGTCAGAAACAGGAAAGGAGCAGTCACTGTATTGGGAGTTTTCTGCAGACCCACCCTCCATAGCAACAGAAACATGGAGGAGCAGATTGGGAAGCCGATTTTGGAAAGGTCCAAAGGTAACAGGGTTGTTGTCATGGGTGACTTTAACTTCTCTAATATTGTTTGGAACCTCCTTGGTTCAAATAATTTGGACGGAGCTGTTTTTGTCAGGTGCATCCAGGAAGGGTTCCTGGCGCAATGTGTAGATAGGCCAATCTCGAGGGGAGGCCATATTGGATTGGATGCTTGGCAACACGCCATGCCAGGTGTCAGACCTCTCAGCGCGAGAGCATTTTGGTGATAGTGATCACAACTCCTTAAACTTTACTATACTCATGGGGAGGGATAGGAGCAGACGGTGTGGGAAAGTCTTTAATTGGGGGAGAGGGATGTACAATGCTAATAGACATGTATCTAGAGGGTTACAAGGCAGCCAGGAAGAAACTGAAAAATGGACTTAGGAGAGCTAGAAGGAAATATGAAAAAGCAATAATGGGTAGGATTAAAGAAAACCCCAAGGCATTCTACATTTACGTGAGGAACAAGAGGATGGCCAGAGTGAGGGTAGGGCCGATCAGGGATAGTGGAGGGAACTTGTGCCTGGAGTCAGAGGATGTAGAGGAGCTCCTTAATGATTAATTTGCTTCAGTATTCGCTACTGAGAGGGACCTTGATGTTTCTGAGGACAGTGTGAAACAGGCTGATATGCTTGAACTGGTTGATGTTAAGAAGGAGGATGTGATGAAAATTTTGAAAAATATAAAGGGGTAGGTAAATCCCCAGGGCTGGATGGGATATACCCAAGGTTACAACAGGAAGTGAAGGAAGAAATTACTCTACCTTTTTGTTCTCACTGTCCACTGGAGTAGTGCCAGATGATTGGAGGGTGGCAAATGTTATTCCCTTGTTCAAGAAAGTGAATAGGGATAATTCTGGAAATTACAGGACCAGTCAGTATTACTTCTGTGGTGAGCAAATTATTGGAGAGGATTTGAGAGACAGCATTTATGATTACTTGGAAAACTATAGTTCGATTGGAAATAGTCAGCATGGCTTTATGAGGCGCAGGTCATGCCTCACAAACCTTATTAAATTCTTTGAGAATGTGACAAAACACATTGATGAAGGTAGAACAGTGGATGTGGTGTACATGGATTTAAGCATGGCGTTTGATAAGGTTCCCCATGATAGGCTCATTCAGAAAGTAAGGGGGCATGTGAAAAAAGGAAATTTGGCTGTCTGATACAGAATTAGCTGGACTACAGAAGACAGAAGGTGGTAGTAGATGGAAAGTATTCAGCCTGAAGTTCAGTGACCAGTGAAGTTCCACAGGATCTGTTCTGGGACCTTTGTTCTTTGTGATTTTTATAAATGACTTAGATGAGAAAGTGAAGGGGTGGGTTAGTAAGTTTGCCAATGACAAGAAGGTTGGTGGAGTTGTGGATAGTTTGGAGGGCTGTTGTAGGTTGCAACGGGAAAGTGACAGGATGCAGAATGGGGCTGAGAAGTGGCAGATGGAATTCAACCTGGAAAAGTGTGAAGTGATTCATTTTGGAAGGTCAAATTTGAATGCAGATTACAGGGTTAAGACAGGATTCTTGGTAGTGTGGAGGAACAGAGGGATCTTGGGGTCCATGTACATAGATCCCTCAAGGTTGCCACCCAAGTTGATAGGGTTGTTAAGAAGATGTATGGTGTGTTGGCTTTCATTAGCAGGGGGATTGTGTTTAAGAGCTGTGAGGTTATGCTGCAGCTCTATAGGGCCCTGGTTAGATCACACTTGGAATATTGTGTTGGAATACTGGTCACCTCATTATAGGAGTGATATAGGATGCAGAGATTTACCAGGATGTTGCCTGGACTGGAGAGCATGTCTTATGATGAAAGGCTGAGGGAGCTAGGGCTTTTCTTAATGGAGCAAAGAAGGATGAGAAGGAACTTGATAGAGGTGTACAAGATGATGAGAGGCATAGATAGAGTGGATAGCCAGAGACCTTTTGCCATGGCAGAAATGTCTATCACTAGGTGGCATCATTTTAAGATTTAGGGGAGATGTCAGAGGTCAGTTCTTTACACAGAGAATGGTGGGTGCTTGGAATGCACTGCCAGTGGTGGTAGTAGAGTCAGAGACATTAGGGACATTTAAGCGACTCCTGGATAGGCACATGGAAGATAGCACAGTGAAAGGTATGCAGGTCAGTTTGACCTTAGAGTAGAATGAAAGGTCAGCACAATATCGAGGGCCAAAGAGTCTGGCCATGCTGTGTTCTGTCTGAGAACCACCTCCTTCACACCCAAACCTTCCTGCTTTAATTGAGTCCCACTGTCGAGCTACTGAAGACCTTAATTAGTGATAATGGAATCATGGAGATGAGAGGGGCAGAAAAAAATGTCTGGGAACAATCAGAATATGAATCGCCTCCATAAAAGGCCAAAGACTCGAAATGGATCCTTTAATCTGATGTAACAATGGCTTGGTGAAAATATCTAGTACAAAGTATTTTTCTTTCACTAAATAGTTTTATTCATGAACTCAACCTGTCTAGTGAGATGAAAGATTTAGTATCGAGGGACTTGCATCTTAAAGGCACCTTTTCAATAAAAGCTGCCCTCATTCTTTTGGTTAAACAGTAATAGAAAGACTGTTTCTTTTATTGTTCATTTATGAATGTGTTGAATCTTTTCTTCTCGAATCAATAGACGCTGGAGAGCATTTCTGTTCTTTTCAACGGTGCTTTTGAAGTCTCCGTGCTTCAAATGTCAGCCAAGAGAGCAATGGTAGCATCACACCTCAGCCTTAGACAGTCTGCTCTGCTGCAGGAATGTTTCGTTTCAGAGAGAGATTTTTATTTTAATGACATTCAGGGAGACTGGGGAAGTTGGGCTTGTTCCTCCACCAGCAGACAAGGTGAAAGATGGAATGGTGAGGGGTTTTGATGGACTATTCTCGGGAGACCTTGTTTCCACTGGCAAGAGCTTTGAGGATTAGATTCCCTACAGTGTGGAATCAGGCCCTTCGGCCCAACAAGTCCACAATGACCCTCCAAGCAGTCACCCACCCAGACCCTTTTCCCTCTGACTAATGCACCTATCACTATGGACAATTTAGAATGGCCAATTCACCTGACCTGCACATCTTTGGACTGTGGGAGAAAACCGGAGCACCTGGAGGAAACCTACGCAGACACGGGGAGAATCCACACAGACAGTCACCCAAGGCTGGAATCAAACTTGGGACTCTGGTGCTGTGAGGCAGCAGTGCTAACCACTGAACCACTGTGTCGCAGGAGACTGCAATATTCTAATGAAGCACAGTACAGGTTTAAGGAGCACACCTTGTTTTCCACTGAGGCACGTCATAGCCTCAAGGTCTCAACATTGACCTCTATAACGTTACAAGCCTTGTCTTGTCTGTGTTCCAGTTCTGATGAAGAGTCACATTGGATTCAAAATATTTACTCTGTTCCTCTCTCCACAGATGCTGCTGAGTTTCTCCAACAATTTCTGTTTTTTGTTTCAGATTTTCAGAATCTGCAGTATTTTGCTTTCATTATCATTGGTAAAGAAGGCACTGAGGAAATCAAAATATTTTTTCTATTGTGGGATGTGGGTGTTGCTGCTGGGCCCAGCATTTATTGCCTGTCCCTGGTGGTCCTTGAGAAGGTGGTGGTGAGCCGCCATCTTGAACTGCTATATGTGCTTTAGGTAGATCCACAATGCCCTTATAGGAACGGAATTCCAGGATTTTGACCCAGCGACAGTGAAGATATGGGGATATATTTCCACGTCAGGATGGTGAGTGGCTTGGAGATGAACGTTTGCAACTTTTCCAGTCTGTAAGTTGTTATGATTGGGAATGAGTTGCCTGAAGGGCAGATGAGGAAAAGCTTCTAATGAGCTAGTTTAGGCACCGTGGACTGAATGGTTTCATTCTGTGCTGGATCGCTCGATGATACCACCCTCATAATCAATTTGGTTCATCAAATCTCATGAGGAGAACCTCATGAATGGATTGATGTGCAGGTGGGAATCTGGTCTTTGCCTCCAACTGCATCCCAAATAACAAAAGGATCTGAAAAGGATAGTGGGGGCAAAGTCAAGATAAAAACACGTGGGGCCTTCAGAGTTAGAGCAGCTGCTTTTGACCCTTCATGCTGCTGCCTGGATTCGTTTGTGTCCCTCCTCCACTTAGGTGAGGGGTGGAGCTGGTGTGGGAGGGCATGGGACCCAGGTAGTGCAGTGGGGAGCCATTGTCCAGGCTGTCCATCTTCTTCTGACCACTAGGTACAACCTACATGATTGGCAACTTATAGCTACTGCCCCCACCAGGCCCCAGTGACTTCAGTGAGGTCTAGCGATGGGTGCCATCTTAGAACTTAGGTCTCAAGCCAATTCACAACATTGGGATCATTACCATTATCCACTTCTGAATAACCTTGCTTGACAGAAAGTAACTGTCAGAAGCAGAGATCGAATTGTAAAACCTCTACAGTGTGGAAGCAGGCCATTTGGCCCATCAAGTAGGCACTGACCCTCCAAAGAGCATCCCATCCAGACCCATCCTAGCCCTGTAACTGTGCGTTTCCCATGGCTGATCCTCCTCGCCTACATACCCCTGGACACTGTGGGTAATATCACATGGCCAGTCCGCCTAACCTGCACATCTTCGGAGCACTCAGAGGAAAGATATCAAAACATGAGGAGAATGTGAAAACTCCATAGAGCCGCCCAAGGGTGGAATTAAACCCAGGTCCCTGGCATTGTGAGGCAGCAGTGCTAACCACTGAGCCAGCAGACCACCCTTCTAGATGGCCTTTCGAAGGTGGCCTTTTTCTGGACGTGGTGATTTCTTTTCCCTGAATAGACTTTATTCCTCGACTCATTGCAAGCTCATACCACCTTGTGGTAGCTTTGCTGATAAAATAGACTTGAACACAGTGGAAGACAACCATTATATCCCAGATGGACTCTTCCTTCTGATGATTGAATGGGGGTCAGTGTTGGTTTAGTTCGTGTCTGGTGGGAATGGACCCTTTCTGTTGGATTCTCACCCACTTTAAAGATGGCTGAAAATCCCTGTAAATCAGCAGTGAGAAGCAGTAGATGGTGGGATAGTGTTAATGTTCTTGGGCTTTTAATCCTAGAAGGTGGCGTGGTGGGTCAGTGGTTAGCACTGCTGCCTCACAGCGCCAGGGACCTGGGTTCAATTCCACCTTGGACGACTGCCTGTGTGGAGTTTGCACATTCTCCCTGTGTCTGTGTGGGTTTCCTCCGGATGTTTCAGTTTCTTTCCACAGTCCAAAGATGTGCAGGTTAGGTGGAGCGGCCATGCTAAATTGCCCATAGTGTTCAGGGATATGTAGGTTAGATGCATTAGTCAGGGGTAAATGTAGACCAGTCGGGGAATGGATTACTCTTTGCAGTGTCACTGTGGACTTGTTGGGCTGAAGGGCTTGTTTCCACGCTGTCAGGATTCTATGATCTTTCTACGATTCCACGGCCACACAAGTACTCAGGAACCATGGGTTCAAATTCCACCACTCAGCTGGTGGTATTTAAATTCAATTAATAAGTCTGAAACTGAAAGCGAGTCTCAGTGATGGGGATCATGGTAATTGTAAAATTTTAGTTTTTGCATGCCCTTTAAGGAATCTATAGTTCCTGCCTGGTCTGGGCTACATGTGACTCCGCACCCACAGCAATGCGGTGAACTAATAATTGCTTTCTGAAATGGCCAAGCAAGTTGAAAGGCAATTAAGGATGGGCAATAAATGTTGGCCTTGCCAGTAAAGGAAAACACCCAAAAGCATATAGCTCCTTTAACAGAATAAAATAAGAACAAAGAAGAACAAGGAAAATTTACAGCCCAGGAACAGGCCCTTCGGCCCTCCAAGCCTGAGCCGATCCAAATATACTGTCTAAACCTGTCGGACAATTCCTAAGCATTTGTATCCCTCTGCTCCCCACCTACTCATGCATCTGTCCAGATGTATCTTAAATGAATCTACTGTGCCTGCCTCTACCACCTCTGCTGGCAACGCGTTCCAACCACCCACCACCCTCTGTGTGAAGTACTTGCCGCGTGTATTCCCCTTAAACATTCCACCTCTCACCTTGAGAGCATGAACTCTCGTTATACAATCCTTCACCCTGGGAAAAAGCTTGTCTCTATCCACCCTGTCTATACCCTTCATGATTTTGTAAACCTCAATCAGGTCCCCCCTCAATCTCCTTTTTTCTAGTGAAAATAAACCTAACCTACTCAACCTCTCTTCATAGCTAGCACCTTCCATACCAGGCAACATCCTCATAAACCTTCTCTGCACCCTCTCCAAAGTGTCCACATCCTTTTGGTAATGTGGCGCCCAGAACTGTACACAATATTCTAAATGCAGCCGAACCAATGTGTTGTACAATTTTAACATGACTTGCCAGCTCTTATACTCATTACCCTGTCCAATGAAGGCAAGCATACTATATGCCTTCTTGACCACTCTATCCACTTATGCAGCAACCTTCAGGATACAATGGACCTGAACTCCCAGATCTCTCTGCTCATCAACTTTTCCCAAGGCTCTTCCATTCATTGTATAATTCGCTCTAGAATTAGACTTGCCTAAATGCATCACCTCACATTTGTCTGGATTGAAAGCCATCTGCCACTTTTCCGCCCAACTCTCCAGTCTATCTATATCCTCCTGTATTCTCTGACAGTCCCTTATGCTTTCTGCTACTCCACCAATCTT
>NC_057720.1:5705093-5719002 GCF_004010195.1 Chiloscyllium plagiosum
GGGCCCCAGCTATTTCCTCTCTTGCCTCCCTCAGCAACCTGGGATAGATCCCATCCGGTCCTAGGGGTTTGTCCACCTTAATAACCTCTAGCCTACCCAACACATCTTCCCTACTTGTGCCAACGTGATCCAGACTAATCAAACTTCTATCTCTAATCTCAACATTCATCATGTTCCTCTCCTCAGTGAACACTGATGCAAAGTAATCATTCAGAATCTCACCCATTCTCTCAGGTTTGACACACAGCCTTCCTTCATTATCCTTTCATGGACCAATCCTTTCCCTAGTTACCAGCTTGCTTCTTATATAAGAATAAAATGCTTTGGGATTTTCCTTAGTTCTGCTTCCTAAAGCGATTTCATGGCCCCTTTTAGCCTGCTCTGTTCCTCGTTTAAGACTTGTCCTACTCTTCTGATTTTCCTCCAGGGCCCGTTCTGTTCTTAGCTGCCTAGACCTTATGTAAGCTTCCCTTTTCCTCTTGGCTAGTCGTACAATTTCTCCTGTCATCCACAGTTCACGAATCTTGCCCTTCCTATCCTTTGCCTTTAACGGACATGCCTATCCCGCATTACCGTTAACCTATCTTTGAAAGCCTCCCACATCTCAAACGTGGACTTCCCTTCAAATAGCTGTGTCCAATCCACATTTCCCAGCTCCTGCCTAATTTTGATATAATTGACCCTGGCCCTGTTTAGTATTCTTTCCTTTGGACCACTCTCATCTTTATCTACGAGTATTCTAAAACTTGCAGAATTGTGGTCACTGTCCCCAAAGAAATCTCCCACCGCAACTTCTATCACCTGTCCTGGCTCGTTCCCCAGTACCAGGTCTAATATGGTGCCTTCCCTCATCGGACTATTGACATATTGACATACTGCTCTAGAATGTCCCAAGAAGCTTCAAGGGAAACAAAATTTCTAAGTAGTTGTGCCCACCATTTCACTTTTTAGTTACTTATGGGAAGTGGCATCACTGTATGGGCCACTATTTATCCACCTAGCTAGAACACCCTGCACACTATTTATTGCTCGTCCCTAGTTGCCCCTTGAGAAGGTGATGGTGAGCTGCCTTCTTTAACTGCTGCAGTCCACCTACTGTAAGTAGATCCACAATGCCCTTAGGGAACAACTTCCAGGATTTGGAATCAATGACACTGAAGGAATGGTGATATGTTTCCAAATGGTGAGGGGCTTGGAGGGGAACTTCCAAGGGGTGGTGTTCCCATGCATCTGCTGTTCTTGTCCTTCTAGATATAAGTGGGCGTAAGTTTGGAAAGTGCTGCCAAAGGAGCTTTGGTGAGTTTCTGCAGTGTATCTTATAGACAGTAAACACTGCTGCTACTGAGCATCGGTGGTGGAGGGAGTGGATGCTTGTGGATGTGGTGCCAATCAAACGGGCTGCTTGTTCTGGACAGTGTTGAGCTTCTCGATTGTTCTTGGAGCTGCACCCACCCAGGTAACTGGGGAATATTCCATCACACACCTGACTTGTGCCTTGTTGATGGTTTGGGGAGTCAGGAGGTGAGTTACTTGCCTCAGTATTTCCTAGCCTCTGACCTATTCATGTAGCCACAATATTTATAAGGTGAGTCCAGTTCTGTTCAAGGTTAACCCTCAGAATGTTGCCAGTGGGAAATACAGTGATGGTAATGCCATTGAATGCCAAAGGGTATTAATTAGATTCTACGGAAGGGTCACTGCAACAGGAACATTAACTCTGATTTCACTCCTCAGATATTGCGCCTTTCCGGCAGTTTCTGTTTTTGCTTCTAATTTCCAGCCTCCGGAGTTCTTTCAGTGTTTAATGGTTGGATTCTCCCTTGTTGTAGATGGCCAATGCCTGGCACTTTGTGGTGTGGATGTTACTTACCACTTGTCAGCATAAGCCTGAACATTGTCCAGATCATGCTGCATTTGGACACGGACTGCGTCAGTATCTGAGGAGCAGCGTATGGTGCTGAACCTTCGTGCTGCACTAGAGAGTCAGCCTGGACTTTGTGCTCAACTCTCTAGAGTGAACTTTCAACCCATAATCATTAGACAAGATGGCTACCAATTGAGCATCAAGGCATTTGATTTTATCATTTGAATTCTGCATCAAAGAAACCAGTCCTAGTGCACATATTGTTCTCTAAGACTTAATCAACAACTCAGCAATGATAAAGTTCTTTTTCAATTTAACTTAACAATTCAAGGTAATAACTTTTTCAGTTGGTTATTTGGAGAAGCTAATCCTACTTCTCAGATACCGGTAGATGATTGACTCTAATTTGCCAAGTACTTGCCTGAGATATTTTCCTGTGTGACCTTTAATGATGTTCACACACTCTTCCAATTCTGTTCACAGATACTAGACAACTGGAAGTATCATAAACCAAAGGTAGCTTCTTATTGGCTGGTCAAACTGGACTCTACAAAACAACGTAAGGTAAGTGACTATAGATTGCAGAGAACTATGTGTTCATAGAGCCATACAGATTTAGAGCACAGAGAAAGGTCCTTTGGCCCATCCAATCCATGCTGGTCAGAAACAGGCACTTCACTATTCTGAGAAAAAGTGAAGTCTGCAGATACTGGAGGTCAGAGTCGAAAGTATGGTGCTGGAAAAGCACAACAGCTCAGGCGACATCCGAGGAGCAAGAGAATTGATGTTTCGGGCATAAGCCTCAGGGGTGGTGAGATAAATGGGAGGGGCGTGGGCTGTGGCCAATTTCAAAAGCTCCTGAGTTGCTATCATTGCCTTTGAAGCTCAATAGTTTTAGTGCCTATTTAATAAGGTGGTAAGGCAAACAAATGAAAATCAACTTTACTATCATCACTATTTTGACCACGGGGCGGTGGGGTTGATTGGTGCGGGTGTCTCCGGGACCTCATTATTCTAATCCCAATTTCCAGCACTTGACCCATAGCTTTGTATGTCTTGGCATTATAAGTGCATATCTAAATACTTATGGAATAGAATCATAGATTATAGAGTACAGAAGAAGGCCATTGGACCCATCATGTTTATACTGGTTTCTGAAAGAGTTACCCAGCTAGTCTGTTTCTCCCTTATCTCTGTAGCTCTCTAAATTCCTCATTTTCAAATATCTATCCAGCTCTTATTTGAAGCCTCCGATGGAATCTGTCTCCTCCACTCTCCCAGGCAGCACATTCCAAATCCTAACAACTCTCTGAGTAAAGAAGTTCCTCCTCATCTCACTCCTAGCTCTCTTGCTGATAATCTGGAAAGTGTGATCCCTAGTTACTGACGTACCAATCAGTGGAAACAGAATGTCCTTGTTTACTCTGTCAAAATTGTTCATAATTTTCAACACCTCAACAAGTTCACCACTTGAGTTTCTCTGCTCCAAGGAGAATAAGCTCAATTTTTTTTCTTGTATCTAAAATCCTTCTTTCCTTGTATCATTCTAGTAAACTTCCTTTGTACTCTCTCCAGGGCTTTAACATCCTTCTTTAAATAAGGCGCCCAGAACTGAACACAATACTCCAATACTTCTTAAATGTTATGAGGATTTCTGCCTCTACCAATCATGTAGAGTGCCTAATTCCCACCATGTCTGGGAGAAAAAGCTGTTCCTCATATCCCATCGGAACCTGTTGCTGCTTACCTTGGTCATTGATGAATCCAAAATGTGGAAATGTTCCTTCCTACCTACCCTATGTATGCCCCTCATAAGTTTACGCACTTTGATTGTGGCCCTCTCAGTCTGCCCGGCTCCAAGGAGAGTAACCCCAGTCTTTCCAAACTCTTTTCATAATTAAAAGTCTCCAGCTCAGGCAACATCCTGGTAAATTCCCTCAGCACCCTCTCCTGTGAGATCATATCTCTTCTCATTTAATGTGAAGTGCAGAGGAGGCTTGCGAGAATGATCCCGGGAGGAAAGCGCTTGTCGTATGAGGAGCAGTTGAGGGATCTGGGTCTGTACTCAATAGAGTTTAGAAGGATGAATCAATGGAACTTAGAGAATACTGAGGGGATAGAGTGGGCATGGAGAAGATGTTTAACGTGATATGCAAACAAAGCAAGGGATATGTAAGATTAAGCTTTTTCATACAATGAGTATTTAGAATATAGAATGCACTGCCTTGAAATATGGTGGAGGCAGGTTTAATTGAAGAATTCAAGAGCATATTCAATGGTTATTTGGATAGAAATTGCAGGAATATGGGAAAAGGCAGGAGATTGGCAGTCAATAACAGAAATGGAGGCATGATGGGACAAAGACGCTGCTTCAGTGCTGTGATAATTCTGTGATTCATTTGTATTATGGTTGTGAAATGTTAACATACATCTTAGCATCCAGATTTCAAAGGACTCCAATTTTGTTCGCAGCTCTTTAATTATTGTGCAGGTTTCTGAGGCAGGCAGAAAAGGGGATAGAATGTAGCATGAGTGAACGGAAATAAATTTGTTGGGTCTTTTTGGATTCTGCAGAAAATGCTATTGTTAGTGCTGCCCAGGGCTTTTTTTGATGCTCCTGCCTCCAAAGTTTACCCAGTAGGTAAATCCAGTACCCTGAATAGTTGTTGTTTGAAAAGATTGAATAATTATGGAATCCTTACAGTGTGGAAGCAAGCCATTCAGCTCATAGAGTCCTCAATGATCCGCTGAAGAGCATCCTACCCAGACTCACTCCATTTCTGTAATCCTGCATTTCCTATGGCTAACCCAAATAGCCTGCACGTCCCTGAACACTGTAGGTAATTTAGCATGGCCAATCTACCTCACTTGCACATCTTTGGACTGTGGGAGGAAACCAGAGCACCTGGAGAAACATACAGGGGGAATGTGCAAACTCCACACAGATATTCACCCGAGGCTGGAATCGAACCTGGGCTGCTGGGGTAGCGCTGTTAACCTCTGAGCCACTGAGCCGCGATATCATGGAGACAGCATGCTGCCTTGTTGCACTCTTCACTTGAAAACTGTCTGATTGTCCCTCTTCCAGGCTATTGGTCACTATTTGTTCCTAATTTAAGATGATAATCAAAGTTTGTGAGAAGATTTGTAGCTCGGGTGCTCGTTGCTGTGGTTCTGTTCGCCGAGCTGGAAGTTTTTGTTGCAAACGTTTCGTCCCCTGTCTAGGTGACATCCTCAGTGCTTGGGAGCCTCCTGTGAAGCGCTTCTGTGGTGTTTCCTCCAGCATTTATAGTGGCCTGTCCCTGCCACTTCCGGTTGTCAGTTTCAGCTGTCCGCTGTAGTGGCCGGTATATTGGGTCCAGGTCGATGTGTTTGTTGATGGAGTTTGTGGATGAGTGCCAAGCTTCTAGGAATTCCCTGGCTGTTCTTTGTTTCGCTTGCCCTATAATGGTAGTGTTGTCCCAGTCAAATTCATGTTGCTTGTCGTCTGCGTGTGTGGCTACTAATGATAGCTGGTTGTGTCATTTCATGGCTAGTTGATGTTCATGTATGCGGATTGTTAGCTGTCTTCCTGTTTGTCCTATATAGTGTTTTTTGCGAATACCTTGTATAGGTGTTCCTCTTCCTCTTTTTGCAGTTCTGGTGTGCTGCAGTGTGTTGTGGCCCTTTTGAATAGTGTCCTGATGCAGCTTCGTTTGTGTGTGTTGGGGTGGTTGCTTTCATAGTTCAGGACTTGGTCTGTGTGTGTGGCTTTCCTGTGTACCTTGGTGGTGAATTCTCCATTTGGTGTTCTCTGGACCATCACGTCTAGGAATGGGAGTTGGTTATCCTTTTCTTCTTCTCTCGTGAATCGGATTCCTGTGAGTGTGGCGTTGATTAAGATGATAATCTCATATCTTTACTCTCAATGTCACACTCCAGTAGCGTGTCTATTGACATTTGATAATAATGCAATCTACTCCAGTACAATGTTTGTTTCTCAGACTCTGACCTTTCAAGATGGTCTTATTAGTGGAGCCACGTGCACACATTCATGCAGATCACAATCACTTTGCTTCAAAATCTCAGTTGCATTTTGTCTATTTTCTTCATGGATTATGGGCATCGCTGGCTGGGGCAGTATTTATTGCCTGAGACCAATTGCCCAGGAGAAGGTGGGGGTGAGCTGTCTTCTAGTTGTGCTGCAGTTCATTGGCGTAGGGAGACCCGCAATGCTGAAAGGGAGGGCATTCCAGAATTTTGACCCCGGAACACTGAAGGAACAGAGATATATTTCCAGGTCAGGATGGTGAATTGCTCAGAGAGGAGTTAGTGGTGTTCCCACATATTTGCTGCCTTTGTCCTTCAATAGGGTAAAGGTTGCAGGTTTGGAAGGCTCTATTGAAAGGAGGAGAAAGTGAGGACGGCAGATGCTGGAGATCAGAGCTGAAAATGTGTTGCTGGAAACGCGCAGCAGGTCAGGCAGCATCCAAGGAGCAGGAGAATCGACGTTTCGGGCATTCCTGAAGAAGGGCTCATGCCCGAAACGTCGATTCTCCTGCGCTTTTCCAGCAACACATTTTCAGCTCTATTGAAAGGAGCTTTGGTGAGTTGCTGAGATATTTCTCATAGATGGTACAATGTGCTGCCACTATGTTGTTGGTGACATGGGTGAATGTTGAAAGTGACGTATGGGATGCTAACAAAATGGGTTACTTTGTCTTGGATAAGATTGAGGTACTTGAGTATTGTTGTAACTGCACCCGTATAGGCGACTAGGGAGTATTCCAACACACTCCTGATTTTTCATTCCTGATGAAGGGCTTAGGTCCAAAACATCGATTCTCCTGCTCCGCGGATGCTGCCTGACCTGCTGTGCTTTTCCAGCACCACACTCTCGACTCTGATCTCGACTCTTTGTGGGCGGCACGGTGGGCACAGTGGTTAGCACTGCTGCCTCGCAGCGCCAGAGACCTGGGTTCAATTCCTGCCTCAGGCGACTGACTGTGTGGAGTTTGCACATCCTCCCCGTGTCTGCGTGGGTTTCCTCCGGGTGCTCCGGTTTCCTCCCACAATCCAAAGATGTGCAGGTCAGGTGAATTGGCCTTGCTAAATTGCCCGTAGTGTTAGGTAAGGGGCAAATGTCGGGGTAAGGGTGGGTTGCGCTTCGGCGGGTCGGTGTGGACTTGTTGGGCCGAAGGGCCTGTTTCCACACTGTAATGTAATCTAATCTAATCTAATCTAATCTCCAGCATCTGCAGTCCTCACTTTCTCCTATACTCCTGATTTGTGCCTTGTAGATGGTGGGCAGGCTTTAGGGAGTCAGGGGGTGAGTGCTGCAGGATTCTTAACATCTGACCTGCTCTTGTAGCCACAATACTTAAGTGGCCAGTCCAGTTCAGTTTGGAGTTAATGGTAACACCCAGGATGTTGATATTGAGAGATTCAATGATGGTAACTCCATCTAATAACATAGCATGAATGTTAGACATGAAAATACAAATTGCTGGAGAAACTCAGCAGCTCTGGCAGTATCTGTGGTGGATAAGCAGAGTTAATGCTTTGAGTCCAGTGATCTTCCTGCAGAACTGACATTAGCGAGGAAAGGGCTGTATATTTGCTGAAGACAGTGATTGCAGGGTGGAAAATGAGTGAGCAGATAGGTGAAGATGGAGCCCAGAGAGAGAGAGAGAGAGAGAAAGAAAGTTAGGTCGATAAAGGGATAAAAATTGATAATATGGACTGTAAGTAGGTGCAAGTCGGTAAGCTGTACGGAAACAGCACAGCCAGTCAGGCAGCATCTGAGGAGAGTCAACATTTCGAGCATAAGCTCTTCATCAGTATGCTGCCTGAGCTGCTGTGCTTTTTCAGCACCCACATTCTTCGAATCTGATCTCCAGCATCTGCAGTTCTCACTTTCTTCAGGTTGTACTGAAAGCCCATGTCCGCTCATCTGGGGTTTGGGTGAGGGTAAAAACATGGAATGAGGGGTCTCGGCTCGATGCTGGATCCTGTAGGATACCCAAGCAGAAGCTGAGATGCTGTTCTTCCAGCTTGCTCTGAGCTTCACTGGCACACTGCAGCAAGCCTGAGGCAGATGTTAGCCAGAGAGCACAGTGGTGTCTAATTCATAGTCAGAGAATTTATACAGTGTGGATGCAGGTCATTAGCCCAGTGAGACCACACTGCTACTCCAAAGAGCATCCTACCTAGACACACATTCTACCCTATCCCTGTAACTCTACATTTTCCATGGCTAATCCACCGAGCAAGCACATTCCTGGATACTAAGGTCAATTGAGCATGGCAAAAGATGGTAGTACTTGGAACACTGTTCTACAAGTGGCAGTGGATGCTTTATCAGTTGCTACATTGCTGATTACTGAGAAGGCACTGTGTCACACCTAGAGGACGCTGTGTCACACCTAGAGGATGCTGTGTCACACCTAGAGGACGCTGTGTCACACTGAGAGGGCGCTGTGTCACACTGAGAGGGCGCTGTGTCACACCGAGAGAGCGCTGTGTCACACCTAGAGGACGCTGTGTCACACCTAGAGGACGCTGTGTCACACCGAGAGAGCGCTGTGTCACACCTAGAGGACGCTGTGTCACACCTAGAGGACGCTGTGTCACACTGAGAGGGCGCTGTGTCACACTGAGAGGGCGCTGTGTCACACCGAGAGAGGGTGCTGTGTTACACCGAGAGGACGCTGTGTCACACCGAGAGGGAGCTGTGTCACACCGAGAGGACGCTGTGTCACACCAAGAGGACGCTGTGTCACACCGAGAAGGCGCTGTGTCACACCGAGAGGACGCTGTGTCACACCGAGAGGGAGCTGTGTCACACCGAGAGAGGGTGCTGTGTTACACCGAGAGGGTGCTGTGTCACACCGAGACGGAGCTGCGTCACACCGAGACGGAGCTGCGTCACACCGAGAAAGGGTGCTGTATCACACCGAGAGGGCGCTGTGTCACACCGAGAGGGCGCTGTGTCACACCTAGAGAGCGCTGTGTCACACCTAGTGAGCGCTGTGTCAGACCGAGAGGGCGCTGTGTCACACCGAGAGAGAGCTGTGTCACACCGAGAGAGAGCTGTGTCACACCGAGAGGGCGCTGTGTCACACCGATGGAGGGCGCTGTGTCACACTGAGAGGGTGCTGTGTCACACTGAGAGGGTGCTGTGTCACACCGAGAGGGAGCTGTGTCACACCGAGAGGGTGCTGTGTCACACCGAGATAGGGTGCGGTGTTACACCGAGAGGGCGCTGTGTCACACCGAGAAGGCGCTGTGTGACACCGAGAGGGCGCTGTGTGACACCGAGAGGGCGCTGGGTCACACCGAGAGGGCGCCATGTGACACCGAGAGGGCGCTGGGTCACACCGAGAGGGCGCCATGTGACACCGAGAGGGCGCTGTGTCACACCTAGAGGGCGCTGTGTCACACTGAGAGAGTGTGCTGTGTCACACCGACCGGGCGCTGTGTCACACTGAGAGAGTGCGCTGTGTCACACCAAGCGGGCGCTGTGTCACACCGAGAGGGCGCTGTGTCAGACCGAGAGGGCGCTGTGTCACACTGAGAGAGTGCGCTGTGTCACACCAAGCGGGCGCTGTGTCACACCTAGAGAGCGCTGTGTCACACCTAGTGAGCGCTGTGTCACACCGAGAGAGCGCTGTGTCACACCTAGAGAGCGCTGTGTCACACCTAGAGAGTGCTGTGTCACACCGAGAGGGAGCTGTGTGACACCTAGAGGGCGCTGTGTCACACCGAAAGGGCGCTGTGTCACACCGAGAGAGCGCTGTGTCACACCGAGAGGGCGCTGTGTCACACCGAGAGAGCGCTGTGTCACACCTAGAGAGTGCTGTGTCACACCGAGATGGTTCTGTGTCACACTGAGAGGGTGCTGTGTCACACCGAGAGGGCGCTGTGTCACACCGATGGAGGGCGCTGTGTCACACTGAGAGGGCGCTGTGTCACACCGAGAGGGAGCTGTGTGACACCTAGAGTGCGCTGTGTCACACCGAGAGGGCGCTGTGTGACACCGAGAGGGAGCTGTGTGACACCGAGAGGACGTGTGTCACACCGAGAGGGAGCTGTGTGACACCGAGAGGATGTGTGTCACACCGAGAGGATGCGTGTCACACCGAGAGTGGGAGCCGTGTCACACCGAGAGGGCGCTGTGTCACACCGAGAGGGCGCTGTGTCACACTGAGAGGAGTGTGTCACACCGAGAGTGGGAGCCGTGTCACACCGAGAGGGCGCTGTGTCACACCGAGAGGACGCTGTGTCACACCGAGAGGGCGCTGTGTCACACTGAGAGAGGGCACTGTATCACACCGAGACGGCGCTGTGTCTCACCTAGAGGGTGCTGTGTCACACCGAGAGGGCGCTGTGTCACACTGAGACGGTGCTGTGTCACACCGAGAGGACACTGGGTCACACCTAGAGGGTGCTGGGTCACACAGAGAGGGTGCTGTGTCACATCGAGAGGGCGCCGTGTCACACCTAGAGGGAGCTGTGTCACACCGAGAGGATGCGTGTCACACTGAGAGAGGGCGCTGTGTTACACCGAGAGGGAGCTGTGTCACACCGAGAGGGTGCTGTGTCACACTGAGAGGGCACTGTGTGACACCTAGAGGGCGCTGTGTTACACCGAGAGGACGCGTGTCACACCGAGAGTGGGAGCCGTGTCACACCGAGAGGGCGCTGTGTCACACCGAGAGAGGTTGCTGTGTCACACTGAGAGGGCGCTGTGTCACACCGATGGAGGGCGCTGTGTCACACTGAGAGGGCGCTGTGTCACACCGAGAGGGTGCTGTGTCACACCGAGAGAGGGCGCTGTGTTACACCGAGAGGGAGCTGCGTCACACGGAGAGAGGGTGCTGTGTCACACCGAGAGAGCGTGCTGTGTGACACCGAGAAGGCACTGTGTGACACCGAGAGGGCGCTGTGTCACACCGCGAAGGCACCATGTGACACCGAGAGGGCGCTGTATCACACAGAGAGAGGGCGCTGTGTGACACCGAGAGGGCGCTGTGTCACACCGAGACGGCGCTGTGTGACACCGAGAGGGCGCTGTGTCACACCGAGAGAGGGCGCTGTGTGACACCGAGAGAGCGCTGTGTCACACCGAGAGGGCTCTGTGTCACACTGAGAGGACGCGTGTCACATTGAGAGAGGGCGCTGTGTCATACCTAGAGGTGGCTGTGTCACACCGAGGGGGTGCTGTGTCACACCAAGAGTGGGAGCCGTGTCACACCGAGAGGGCGCTGTGTCACACCGAGAGAGGGCGCTGTGCCACACCGAGAGGGCGCTGTGTCACACCTAGAGAGCGCTGTGTCACACCGAGAGAACGTGTGTCACACTGAGGGAGGGCGCTGTGTCACGCCGAGAGAGGGCGTGGTGTCACACCGAGAGGACGCGTGTCATACCGAGAGTGGGAGCCGTGTCACACGAGAGAGCGCTGTGTCATACCGAGAGGGCGCTGTGTCACACCTAGAGAGCGCTGTGTCACACCGAGAGGACGCGTGTCACACTGAGGGAGGGCGCTGTGTCACGCCGAGAGAGGGCGCGGTGTCACACTGAGAGGGCGCTGTGTCACACTGAGAGGACGCGTGTCACACTAAGAGAGGACGCTGTGTCATACCTAGAGGTGGCTGTGTCACACCGAGAGTGCGCTGTGTCACTCCTAGAGGGCGCTGTGTCACACCGAGAGGGCGCTGTGTCACACCGAGAGGGTGCTGTGTCACTCCTAGAGGGTGCTGTGTCACACTGAGAGGAGGCGTGTCACACCGAGTGGGAGCCGTGTCACACCGAGAGGGCGCTGTGTCACACCGAGAGGGTGCTGTGTCACACTGAGAGAGGGCGCTGTGTCACACCGAGAGTGCGCTGTGTCACACCTAGAGGGCGCTGTGTCACACCAAGAGGGCGCTGTGTCACTCCTAGAGGGCGCTGTGTCACACCAAGAGGGCGCTGTGTCATACCGAGAGGACGCGTGTCACACCGAGAGGGCATTGTGTCACACCGAGAGGGTGCTGTGTCATACTGAGAGGGCGCTGTGTCATACCAAGAGGGCGCTGTGTCACACCGAGAGAGGGTGCTGTGTCACACCGAGAGGCCGCTGTGTCACACCGAGAGGGAGCTGTGTCACTCCTAGAGGGCGCTGTGTCACACCGAGAGGGAGCTATGTCACTCCTAGAGGGCGCCGTGTCACACCGAGAGGACACTGTGTCACACCTAGAGGGCGCTGTGTCATACCGAGAGAGGGCGCTGTGTCACACCGAGAGGGCGCTGTGTCACACCGAGAGGGCGCTGTGTCACACCGAGAGAGGGCGCTGTGTCACACCTAGAGGGCGCTGTGTGACACCTAGAGGGTGCTGTGTCACACCGAGAGGGCGCTGGGTGACACCTAGAGGACGCTGTGTCACACCTAGAGTGCGCTGTGTCACACCGAGAGGGCGCTGTGTCACACCGAGAGAGGGCGCTGTGTCACACCGAGAGAGGGCGCTGTGTCACACCTAGAGGGCGCTGTGTCATACCGAGAGGGCGCTGTGTCACACCGAGAGAGGGCGCTGTGTCACACCGAGAGGGCGCTGTGTGACACCTAGAGGGCGCTGAGTCACACCGAGAGGGCGCTGTGTCACACTGAGAGGGTGCTGTGTCACACCGAGAGGGTGCTGTGTCACACCGAGAGGACGCGTGTCACACCGAGATGGCGCAGTGTCACACCGAGAGGACGCTGTGTCACACTGAGAGAGGGCGCTGTGTCTCACCGAGAGGGCGCTGTGTCTCACCTAGAGGGTGCTGTGTGACACCTAGAGGGTGCTGTGTCACACCGAGAGGGCGCTGTGTGACACCGAGATCGCGCGTGTCACACCGAGAGAGGGCGCTGTGTCACACCGAGAGAGGGTGCTGTGACACACCGAGAGAGGGCGCTGTGTCACACCGAGAGAGGGCGCTGTGTCACACCGAGAGGGCGCTGTGTGACACCGAGAGGGTGCTGTGTCACACCGAGAGGGTGCTGTGTCACACCGAGAGGACGCGTGTCACACCGAGAGGGCGCAGTGTCACACCGAGAGGACGCTGTGTCACACTGAGAGAGGGCGCTGTGTCTCACCGAGAGGGCGCTGTGTCTCACCTAGAGGGTGCTGTGTGACACCTAGAGGGTGCTGTGTCACACCGAGAGGGCGCTGTGTGACACCGAGATCACGCGTGTCACACCGAGAGAGGGCGCTGTGTCACACCGAGAGAGGGTGCTGTGTCACACTGAGAGAGGGCGCTGTGTCACACCGAGAGGGCGCTGTGTGACACCGAGAGAGGGCGCTGTGTCACACCGAGAGGGCGCTGTGTGACACCTAGAGGGTGCTGTGTCACACCGAGATGGCGCTGTGTGACACCGAGATCACGCGTGTCACACCGAGAGAGGGCGCTGTGTCACACCGAGAGGGTGCTGTGTGACACCTAGAGGGTGCTGTGTCACACCTAGAGGGTGCTGTGTCATACCGAGAGGGCACTGTGTCACACCTAGAGGGGGCAGTGTCACACCTAGAGGGCGCTGTGTCACACCGAGAGGGCGTTGTGTCACACCGAGAGGACGCGTGTCACACCGAGAGGGAGCTGTGTCACACCTAAGGGCGCTGTGTCACACCGAGAGGAGGCTGTGTCACACCTAGAAGGCACTGTGTCACACTGAGAGGGCGCTGTGTCACACCGAGAGGGCGCTGTGTCACACCTAGAGGGTGCATGTGTCACACCGAGAGGACGCGTGTCACACCGAGAGAGGGCGCTGTGTGACACCGAGAGGGCGCTGTGTGACACCGAGAGGACGCTGTGTGACACCGAGAGTGTTCGGTGTCACACCGAGAGGGAGCTGTGTCACTCCTAGAGAGCGCTGTGTCACACCGAGAGGGCGCTGTGTCACTCCTAGAGAGCGCTGTGTCACACCGAGAGGACGCTGTGTCACACCGAGAGGACGCGTGTCACACTGAGAGCGGGTGTTGTGTGACACCGAGAGGACGCGTGTCACACTGAGAGAGGGTACTGTGTGACGCCGAGAGGGCGCTGTGTGAC
>NC_057720.1:5719035-5720663 GCF_004010195.1 Chiloscyllium plagiosum
ACACCGAGAGGATGCTGTGTCACACCGAGAGGACTCTGTTTCACACCGAGAGGGCGCTCTGTGACACCTAGAGAGCGCTGTGTCTCACCGAGAGGACGCTGTGTCACACCGAGAGGGCGCTGTGTGACACCCAGAGAGCGCTGTGTCACACTGCGAGAGGACGCTGTGTCACACCGAGAGGGCGCTGTGTGACACCGAGAGGATGCTGTGTCACACCGAGAGGACTCTGTTTCACACCGAGAGGGCGCTCTGTGACACCTAGAGAGCGCTGTGTCTCACCGAGAGGACGCTGTGTCACACCGAGAGGGCGCTGTGTCAGACCGAGAGGGTGTTGTGTGACACCGAGAGGACGCGTGTCACACCGAGAGGGCGCTGTGTCACACCGAGAGGGCGCTGTGTGACACCCAGAGAGCGCTGTGTCACACTGAGAGAGGGCGCTGTGTCACACCGAGAGAGGGCGCTGTGTCACACCGAGAGAGGGCGCTGTGTCACACCAAGAGAGGGCGCTGTGTCACACCGAGAGAGG
The DNA here is from genome assembly GCF_004010195.1 of Chiloscyllium plagiosum. Classification (NCBI taxonomy): domain Eukaryota; kingdom Metazoa; phylum Chordata; class Chondrichthyes; order Orectolobiformes; family Hemiscylliidae; genus Chiloscyllium; species Chiloscyllium plagiosum. The sequence goes on from NC_057720.1 coordinate 5,719,562, forward strand.
GCGCTGTGTCACACCAAGAGAGGGCGCTGATTCACACCGAGAGGGCGCTGGGTGACACCGAGAGGACGCTGTGTCACACTGAGAGAGGGTGTTGTGTGACACCGAGAGGACGCGTGTCACACCGAGAGAGGGTGCTGTGTCACACCGAGAGAGGGCGCTGTGTCACACCGAGAGGGCGCTGTGTGACACCTAGAGGGTGCTGTGTCACACCAAGAGGACGCGTGTCACACCGAGAGGGTGCTGTGTGACACCTAGAGGGTGCTGTGTGACACCTAGAGGGCGCTGTGTGACACCGAGAGGGCGCTGTGTCACACCGAGAGGGCGCTGTGTCACACCGAGAGGGCGCTGTGTCACACCGAGAGGGCGCTGTGTCACACCGAGAGGGCGCTGTGTCACACCGAGAGGGCGCTGTGTGACACCCAGAGAGCGCTGTGTCACACCGAGAGAGGGCGCTGTGTCACACCAAGAGAGGGCGCTGTGTCACACCGAGAGGGCGCTGTGTCACACCGAGAGGGTGCTGTGTGACACCTAGAGGGTGCTGTGTGACACCTAGAGGGGGCTGTGTCACACCTAGAGGGCGCTGTGTCACACCGAGAGGGCGTTGTGTCACACCGAGAGGACGCGTGTCACACCGAGAGGAGGCTGTGTCACACCTAGAAGGCACTGTGTCACACTGAGAGGGCGCTGTGTCACACCGAGAGGGCGCTGTGTCACACCTAGAGGGTGCATGTGTCACACCGAGAGGACGCTGTGTCACACCGAGAGGGCACTGTGTCACACCGAGAGGACACGTGTCACACCGAAAGGGAGCAGTGTCACACCGAGAGGGCGCTGTGTGACACCGAGAGTGCGCTGTATCACACCGAGAGCGGGCGCTGTGTGACACCGAGAGGGCGCTGTGTGACACCGAGAGGACACTGTGTCACACCGAGAGTGTTCCGTGTCACTCCTAGAGAGCGCTGTGTCACACCGAGAAGGCGCTGTGTCACTCCTAGAGAGCGCTGTGTCACACCGAGAGGACGCTGTGTCACACCGAGAGGACGCGTGTCACACTGAGAGCGGGTGTTGTGTGACACCGAGAGGACGCGTGTCACACTGAGAG
>NC_057720.1:5723577-5733097 GCF_004010195.1 Chiloscyllium plagiosum
TCACACCGAGAGGGCGCTGTGTCACACCGAGAGGACGCGTGTCACACCGAGAGGGCACTGTGTCACACCGAGAGACGGTGTTGTGTGACACCGAGAGGACTCGTGTCACACGTAGAGAGGGCGCTGTGTCACACCGAGAGAGGGCGCTGTGTCACACCTAGAGGGCGCTGTGTGACACCGAGAGGACGCGTGTCCCACCGAGAGAGGGCGCTGTGTCACACTGAGAGGACGCATGTCACACTGAGGGAGGATGCGTGTCACACTGAGGGAGGGCGCTGTGTCACACCGAGAGGACGCTGTGTTACACTGAGAGACTGCTCTTCCATTCTGGGCGTCATCCTCTGGAGGCTGGGAATTGTCCCTTGCCAGATACTGGGAGTTAAAGGGAAATATGGTGGGAAAAATAAGCATTGTAAGAAAGAAAAAGAGAAGAATAAGAAGTGAAGAAGGTGAAGAATGGGAGAATCGAATGAGTTCCAGTCAGAGGCTGGAATGGGAATGGAGTAAATTGTTAGAGCCGGGGCTGACAAGTGCCTGACTCCTGATGGACTTCACTCTCGGGTCTTAAAGGAAGTGGTTAGTGAGATAGTTAATGCATCGTTTTTAATTTTCCAACAGTCCCCACATTCAGGTAAGGTTCCATTAGATTTAAACCAGCAGGTGTTACACTTTTATTCAAAAAAGTAAGGGAGGCAGCAGGCAGGAACCGACAGGCCAGGGAGCTTAATGTCTGTCATAGGGAACATGTTGGAAGCTCCTGGAAATAGATATGGAAAATAAAGTTTCAGATGCTGAGGAAGTATCCATTCTGAGACCCTTTTAGGAGCCTCTCAGGCAGATCTCAGCGTAATGGAATAAGCAATTCGGTCAATATAATCTGACAGTGATCTTGTCAATCAGTGCCATTCTTGGAATCATTGTGACTTCCTAAGGAGATATAACACAAAGTTTCCCTTTTACAAACTCTTCAGAGTCAAAGACATTTGATTGTAATGGTTTGGAGAGACACAGTCCCTCCCACTGGTTGATGGAGTGTTCTTAACACCGTCAATAAAAGCTTAAGATGTTGTTTAAAGTAATGTTGTAATTATCCGCTTCCCCTTCAGTGTACCTCCACCCCTCCCCACTCCCCCTCCACAATATCAGGGCCAAATGGTAAAGTTTTTGTTTATTGGGGATGTTAACCAGGCATCACGCTGTGCTTCACTGGAAAGCAGACAAAGTTCTGTACTCCAGCTGCCCAGCTTCCTGTTCACCACATCTGGATACTATACTGGAGCTAGTAAACTTTAACATGCAGCTGAAATACAAGAGGAACACGGAAAACTGTCTACAGATTAAGACTGATTTTCTCAGTGACCTGGGAGAGCGTCCGCCATGTTGGTTTCACACTGTTTTGGTCTGGGGCCCCATCGGGAGAAGCATGAACCGTCCAGTGGCATCACTTTGAAGAAGGGCAGAGGGAATTCTGGGCAATATTGATCCCCCGACCAAAAACACAGATTATCTACTCACTCGTCACGTTGACATTTGTGGGGGCCTCCTGTGCACACGCACACAGCCACATTTTCTGCACAATACAGTGACTGTTGTTCAGAAAGGCTCTCCCGGTTACAAAGCTCTTTGGCATGCCTTGTAGTGATTGGAGCCAGGTAGATCTTATTGACCGTGGGACCCTTGATTGGGCTTGTTAACCTGGGCCAACCAGGGAGCCCTGACTGACCAATATGAACAGGTGATTCTCCAGCTGCTTGGCAGTAGAAAAAATAAACAAATAAACAGGAGGTTTGGAATCTCCTCACATCAGGGACTGACTCCGAGCTGGCTGGGTACAGTCGGTGTATTGTGCATGTATGAATAAGGTTGATAAAACGTTGAGCATGAAAGGCACAGCACGTCAGGCAGAATCGGAGGAACAGGAAGGTCAATGTTTCGGGGTAGGACCCTTCCTGGACATCTCTGGTAACTGACTTAGCACCGACATCCATTTCAAACCCACTGACTCCCCCAGCTGATGAAGAGTGCCGACCCAACCCCAGGCGACTTTCCTGCTTCTCTGACGCTGCAGTGCCTTTCCATTGTTTAGCAACTCTGACTTCCAGCTTCTGCAGCCCTTACTATCTCCAAGTCACATGTAAATAAAGGGTGACTTGGTGAAGGGATATCGGCCTCAAAGTCATTTAAAGAATGAGAGTCTTGCTGGCTGGGCAGTATGTTTTGCCCATCCCTAATTGCCCAGAGGGTGGTTAACAGTCAACTACATTGCAATGGACTTGGAGTCACAGGTAGGCCAGGGAAAAGGTGGAATGTTATCACTCAGAGGGCAGTGAATCTGGATTCTTTACCACAGAGGGCTGTTGAGGCTGGGTCATGAAGTATATTTAAGACTGAGACACATTTTTAGTCAGTAAGGGTTATGGGGAAAAGACTGGAAAGTCGAATTGTGGATTATCAGATCTGCCATCACTGAAATCTCTCAATCCTAGTTGCTGAGATTTAATGTTGGATGCATGCACTGATAATCATAGAATCCCTAGTGTGGAAACAGGCCATTTGGCTCATCAAGTCCACACTGACCCTCTGACAAGTATCCCACTCAGACCTAAACCCACAGCCTATCCCTGTAACCCTGCATTTCCCATGGCCAATCCATGACGTAACTTACACATCTTTGGACTGAAGCTGGAAACCAGAGCACCTAGAGGAAACCCACACAGACATGGGGAGGACGTGCAAACAGTCAGTCACCCGAGGGTGGAATCGATCCTGGGTCTCTGGTGCTGTGAGTCAGCAGTGCTAACTACTGAGCCACCCCATGGACACAACAATGTTAGCGCTCGCATGCTAAAGTCCACGTTAACTATGTGAACCTGGTCAGCGGATCTGATTCTACCTTCCGCGCCTCCATCCACCCAATCCATTCTCAAACTGAAATGGTATCGACAACACCTGAACGCAGCCTCTGATCCTGTCCTCCACCCCCACACAGCTGCCCCTTCTGCTGATGGTTCACAGAGCTGGATCAGAATGGCAAGAGTTTGAAATGAATGATGAGCAAGAAAGTATTTTGTATTTACATAGCCCCTGTATAGTATCTCAGAAAGGTCCCAACAGATTCAAGAAGAGCTTCTTCACCCATTGTTATTAGACTTATGAGTGGGTCTCTCAACTTTTTAACGTAATGTTGACCTCGCTGTCTGTGCACCTTCTCTGCAACTCTCGCATTGTATTCCTCGCTCTGTTCTATTACCTAATGACATTGTTTGCTATGAGCTGCCTGTATTGCACGCAAAACAAAACTTTTCACTGCACCTAGGTACATGCAACGGTAATAAATCATGAACTGGAGGTATCAGTCTTGGACTGGGGTGGACAAAGTCAGATGTCATAGGTTACAGTCCAACGGGTTTAGTTGAAATCACAAGCTTTTGGAGCGCTGCTCCTTCATGAGATGAAGTCAATAAATCAAATCAAATACAGTGGTGACCCCGGAATCCGAACGCCCTATTGCTCGAACAACTTGGAATCTGAACAGTTATTTCGAGAAAATTTTGCCCTAAAATCCAAACACATTTTCAGAATCCAAACACCACGTACCGTTCAGGTCGCACATTGTTCAGTCCATCCCGGAAGTAGTTGTGAAAGCACCTCTCATGTGTCCATCACTAGTTTGCCTCGTGTTTTCACCTTGACTTGTGCTGTTTTTTTTAATTATCACCCTTGTGCACTTACCGTGGCATCCAAGAAGAGCAGTGAAGCAAATAAGTGCATTCACCATTCGCACTCCTCACTCATGTAAATGAAGTTATTTTCATGTTAGTACATTTATTTCTTGCTTTTATTATTATTACCTGATATTTAGGTTATTTACTCATCTTATTTTTCCTTAATTATGTATACTTGCAGTTAAAAGTGTCTTGAAAATTTTTTTTTGGGTCCAGAAACAGATTAATTCACTTTCCATTGTTTCTTATGGGGAAAATAGTTTCGGAATCTGAACTTTTCGCAATCCGAACAGCCTCCCTTGGAATGAATTAAAGTCGGATTCCGAGGCACCACTGTACTTGATCCTTGTACCATGGACTCTTAGTTCTTGTTGAGTGTTTGTGTTTGTGAATTGGCTTTCAGGTGCTGGACATTGTAAGGACCAACATCCGCTCCATCTTTCAGCAAGTATGGAAGGTGCACGATGTGGAAACTCTTCGATTGTACCGCATCTTCAATCGAGTTTTTAATCGTCTGCTCTGGAGCCATGGGCAAGGGCTGTGGAACTGTTTCTCCAACTCAGGGTAGGTTACACAGATTTTAAACAATGTTGGCAATTCATTCAGCATTTCGAGCACTGGAAGGGTCAAAGTTCAGCTTGCTAAAGCCCAGGGTGAATCAATGAGTGAATCATTGGAATTTGGACTGGAATAGGATAATGCCAAAGTTCAAACCCGTGTGCAAAGGGCTGTCATGCAAGCACACTGAGCATTCATTTTTCCTCTCCAGCACCTCATCCCTAAAAGAGAGGTATTTTTTGGTTGTTCAGAATTGTATTAGATTGGGATTGAGGGGGACTGCAGATGCTGGAGATCAGAGTCGAGAGTGTGGTGCTGGAAAAGCACAGCAGGTCAGGCAGCATCTGAGGAGCAGGAGAGTCAATGTTTCAAGCATAACAATCAAATACATTGCAATGCCAATTCTGTTTAGATCTTCTCTTTTCTTTCATGGGATGTGAGCATTGCTGGTCAGAGCGGAATTTGTTGCCCATCCCTAATTATCCTCAAGTGCAGTTGACTATTTCAATGAGTATTTGAGAGTCAAACACATTGTTGTGGAGTCACTTGCAGACCAAACCAGATCTTGACAGCAGGGGATATTTATTTATTTATAGTTATGGAATTTATTTTATAGAATTTATTGTCACGTGTACTTTTACAAGAAAAATACAATGAAGGGTGATATAAGTCACCTGACCATGGCGCCTACAGTAATGACAAAAAGACGTAAGTAAGTTCACAAGTAACAATAAAAGTAAATTTAAGACAAAAGCTCATCATCGTCTGGCTTCTCGATCAATAGGGGAATCAAAGATTTGGGGGAAAACGTAGGAAAGTGGTCATGAGGAATCCCCCATTATGAAAATCCTAAGGGTTATCATTGACCAGAAACTCCACGGGACTCACCATATAAATATAGTGGTTATAAGAGCAGGTTAGAGGTTATGAATTCGGCAGTGAGTAACTCACCTCCTGACTCCCCAAAGTCTATCCACCATCCAGAAGACACCAGTCAGGAGTGTGATGGAATACTCCCCACTTGCCTGGATGGGGGCAGCTCCATCAACACTCAAAAAGCTTGACACCATCCGGGACAAAGCAACCCCCTTGATTGGCACCTCATCCACAAACATCCATTCCCTCCACCACCGACGCTCAGTAGCAGCAGTGTGCACTATCTACAAGATGTACTGCAGAAATTCACTAAAGGTCCTGTGACATCACCTTCCAAACCCACAACCACTTCCACCTAGATTTAATCCAGACAGGATTGGATTATTATCTGTAAGTGCAGGATGTTACGGGTAAAAGGCAGGTTGTGTGACATTGCTCAGAGAGCTGATGCAGACATGATGGCCTCATTCTGCACTGAAACCTTTTTGTGATTATTTTAAAACCAAATTTTGGCCTGCAGGCCATTCTGCTATAATTCACGTTTCGTTAATGAGAATTCACTGTAACGCGACTGACGAATTGAAGACACTGTTTCTAAAGCGTGAACTTTTAAAACGTGTGTTGGCTGTAACATGATTACATCGCCAACACTTTAAGGGCTGTTTCTGAAGTGCGATTTTTGTATAACATGGAGTTGCACAAGAACGCAACCATTGTGTTATAAAACTACCTGTATTTAAAAAGCTCCAGTACTTGCTTGAAAATGGACAGCTGAGCTCCGTTTGACCTGTGCCACAGACCTTTGAACCATTGCCCTGGCCCTGCTTAGTTTTGAACTGGGACGGACTGGGAACAAAGAGGAGACTACATTAGACCATGTCATAGTCAACCCCCAGCTTCGAAAAGACAGTCCCTGTTGCAAACACACTGCACCAAGCTCCTATGTCCTCACGTTTCACCCAAGATCACATTACACTGCAGGCTTTTAAACCTCAGAGATCATTAAAGTAAATCCATTAATTGAAGGCTTAAAAGCAGATACCCAAAACCTCAAATTAATTTCATCTGCCCTCTGATGTTTTAATTTATCAATATCGGCACTTCAACGAAGTGTGTGTGCATATTTACCTAAAAATACATTTTCCCCACAGGAAGAGGCAGTTCCAGCTGAAGGATTCTAGAATTGTACAGTGTGGTAACTGTACACAGCTCCTCTCGAGACATCTGCGATGAGTTACTTGCTTTTTCTTACTTGTAAACAGATATGGATGTTAAGATGAGGGGCACTTTGGGGTAGTTTAAATTGTATATAAGTGGTCTGAAGCATTTCCTTTAAAGCAAAGCTAATTCCATCCTGCTGCCCACAGCAAACCCAGAGTGCACAAAAAATAAACACAGAGGTGCTTATGTGAGGACTTGGTTGGACCGATTAATGGCTTTTTAGTTCGATCTGAAGGAAACGCTAAACATACATTAAATCATGTGGTGCAGAATGAAGGCTGTTCAGCCCTACATTCTTTGCAATAACTATCCAATTCATTCTTCCCTCCACATTACACCACAGACTCTTCCATTTCGGGTTCGACAAGCATGTGACAAAAATCTCTGCAGGTCTGGCAGCACCTGTGGAGAGAAAGCAGAGTTAACATTTCGGATGCAGTGACCCTTCTCCAGATTCTACAAGCAGTTCTGAAGAGAGGTCACTGGACCCAAAACCTTAACTGTGCTTTCTCTCCACAGGATGCTGCCAGACTCGCTGAGCTTTTCTGGCAATTTCTGGTTTTGATTCTGATTTCCAGCAATCGCAGTTCTTTGGCTTTTCAGTTTGGTTCTCGGCAAAAATTTACATGTTTTAAAATTGCCCATGAGCAAAAGCCTATTTTCAAGGCCTCTACTTGAAGGTGATTGGATAAACTGAAAATCTTTTCTTTGGGATCCTCTGCAGGGACGGAAACTTTAAAGCAAACTAATCAAATTCTTCAAAGACTCTTAAACGAAGAATCAATGAAATTAAGTGTGAATTAATTGACAAATTTTAGTTTGAATATGAAAGTAAATGTTCATTTAAATACTTTGGCAAAACAATGGTTATAAGGAAGATCACATGACTTGAAATGTCACTCAGCCTGAGACGTTAACTCGGAATTCTCTCCACAAATGCTGCCAGACCTAGATTTTTAGATTCCCTACTGTGTGGAAACAGGCTCTTCAGCCCAACAAGCCCACACCGACCCTCCGAACAGTAACCCACCCAGTCCCATTTCCCTCTGACTAATGCACCTAACACTATGGGCAATTTAGCATGGTCAATTCACCTGACCTGCACATCTTTGGACTGTGGGAGGAAACTGGAGCACCCACGCAGACTGGGGGAGAATGTGCAAACTCCACACAGTCAGTCACCCGAGGCTGGAATCAAACCTGGGACCCTGGTGCTGTGAGGCAGCAGTGCTAACCACTGAGCCACCATGCCACCCTGCTGAGCTTTTCCAGCAATTTCTATTTTTGTTTGTGAAAACAAAGGTTGTGTCTTATACCATCTCAGCAGCACCCTCCAGCATTATTTGGTATTAGGTAGACACAGAGCATAAAAACATGCTGCTCGTTACTCACACAAGGTCAGTCAGGGGTCATGTCTGACAATCCCGTTCAACTCCGTTTCATCAGTAATCACCACCCGGGCAGCCTTTGAACCCTGTCTCCTTTGGGCCACGACAATCGTGACAATTCCCGAATTCAATGAACAAGATGATGGAAGGGGTCATTGTTGACTGTGCTGTCGGGTGGCACTTGCTCAGCAATAACCTGCTCACTGTCAATTCAACCAGGACCACTCAGCCCCTGACCTCATTACAGCCTTGGGTGAAACATAGACAAAAGAGCTGAATCCCAAAGGGCAGGCGAGAGTGACTGCCCTAGACATCAAGGCTGCATTAGACTGAATGTGGCATCAGGGAGGTCCCAGAGTCAAAATGGGGTGCTTTGATTTCTTAAGAATGTCATACAAGATATCATGAGGTGTACCGATTTAAATGTGTGTCAGGGGTGTTGGGAGTACAGTGAGTAGTGAGGGGACCAGTTGAGAGGGGCATTGAGTGTGATTTCCCTTGATGTCAAGGCAGCATGTAGTGGAGTGTGGAATCAAGAAACCCAAACAAAACTGGTGTCAATGGGAATAAAGACGTAACTCTCTGATAGTTGAGTTATACGATGGAAGATGATTCTGGTTATTGGAGGTCAATTATCTCATCTCCATGACATCGCTGCAGGAGTTCCTCAGGATAGATATTGCTTAATCAATCTGTTCAGAGATGCTTTGACATAATTCTGGAGCAGATGGGACCGGATGCCAGGCCTCCTGGTCCAGAGGTACTGGCATTACCCACCACACAGCAAGAACCTAAATTCCTCAGGGTAGTGTCTCAGGCTTGACCACCTTCAGCTGCTTCATCAATGACCTTTCCTCCGTCATAAGGTCAGAGGTTTGCTGATGGCTGCACAATGTTCAGCGCCATTCATGACTCCTCAGATACTGAAGCAGTTTTCTTTAAGCGATTTGGACCTTGTTGACTGGACCGGCATTTATTGTCCACCCCCCACCCTGAATTACCCAGATGGCCGTTGAGATTCAGCCTGTTGCTGTGGATTTGGTGAAACGTGAAACAGGTAAGGATGGTGATTTCCCTCCCGAAAGGACATTAGTGAGCATTGCAGTAATGGTTACCTGGTTGCCATTAGATTAGCTTTTTATCCAGTTCTTTTATTTTGATTGAATTCAGATTTCACCATCACCTTTGGTGGGATTCAAACCCATGTTCACAAAGCATTAGCCTGTGATTCTTGATTACTTGCCCAGCAACTTATTGCTGTGCCTCCCTTTCCTCTTTATGTGTCCATCCAAATGCAGCAAGATCTGGACAATATTCAGGTTTGGACTGGTAAGTGGCAAGTAACATTCACATTGCACAGTGAGGAGCATTGACCATCTCCAGCAAGAGAGAATCTCATCATCTTCCCTTCATTTTGAATGGCATGACGATAATTAATCGCCCACTTTCATTATCCTGGGGTTACCATTAACCAGAAACTGAACCAGACTCACCCAACCTCACTCTCAAACCAGCAGACAAGGGAGGCGCAGTGGTAGTTTGGCGCACTGATCTTTACATTGCTGAGGCTAAACGCCAGCTCGCGGACACCTCCTCCTACTGCCCCCTTGACCATGACCCCACCCCCCACCACCAAACCATCATCTCCCAGACCATCCATAACCTCATCACCTCAGGGGATCTCCCATCCACCGCCTCCAACCTCATAGTCCCACAACCCCGCACCGCCCGTTTCTACCTCCTGCCCAAAAT
>NC_057720.1:5734207-5745404 GCF_004010195.1 Chiloscyllium plagiosum
TTTCACCACATTCCATTGCTTGGCCCAATACATGTGTTACATTATGATTCACACATGTATTGGGACATAATTTTACACCACATTCCACTGCTTGGCCCAATACATGTGTTGCATAATGATTCACACATGTATTGGGACATAATTTTACACCACACACCTCCCCTGCTCAGTACCCTTCTTGCCTCTAAGCTCACCACCAGACAGAACTGAAGATTCAACCTGTGATGTGACTGTTTTCTCCTCAGTTAAATGTTTTAAATGACCATATATAAAGGCAAACTTTAACTGTCGAAAGTATGGTGACCTGACACTGAACTTGGAAATTGATTTTGCTACTTGGTTCCAATCATAACAATTACACAGGTTAATGATAAGCTATTCCCAAGATTGGAGAGTGGTAAACCTTTCCCAATTACCTCGGATTTGCTGTCAATTAGATATTGAAAAAATAGAGCTTCTGTGTGCTACAGTGTTAATGTCCTGCATTAAGCTGTTTGAGCTTATTAGTATCAGGATTATAGCTCATTAAAAGGGAAGTGCACTACTGCTAGAGTTCTGGTGCATCCAATATATTCCTAATGCCCACATTTGAATTGGTTGTTGGAGCAGAGTTAGCACACATTTTTGTTTTTGACATGACAGGTGAATTGTTAAATAAGAAAACTTCATGATATTGAAATCTGTCTGAGGCTGGCTCCAGCTGGCAACTCTGAATCAGGAAGACCAAGTTTTGCTCCTTAATTGTTCTCACATCACAAAAACCTCAGGCCAATTATTTGTGCTGGGCTTAGCTCAAGAAGGAGGAATGGAAAGATTGCCATTCATGGTATTTCCTGCAACAATTGCTAAATGACACTTCGCCTGCTTGGCACACCTTCCTCATTCCTGAAGAAGGGCTTATGCCCGAAACGTCAATTCTCCTGCTCCTTGGATGCTGCCTGACCTGCTGCGCTTTTCCAGCAACACATTTTTCAGCTCACCAGATTAATACTACAGATACAAGAGGAGGTCAGAGGTTAGGAATCCTGCAGTGAGTAACTCACTTCCTGACTACTCAAAGTCTCCACCATCCAAAAGGCAACAGTCAGGAGAGTGATGGAATATTCCCCACTTGCCTGGATGGGGGCAGCTCCAACAACACTCAAGAAGCTTGACACTATCGAGGACAAAGCAGCCCGCCTGATTGGCACTACATCTATCAGCTTAAACATTCACTCTCTCCATTACCGATGCACACAGTATGTACTGCAATAACTCACCACTGCTCTTTCGACAGTACTTCACAAACCTGCTGTGTCTCTTACCTGAAGGACAGGGGCAACAGATGCAAAAGAACAAAATCGCCTGCAAATTCCTCTCCAAATTACACACCATCCTGATTGTGAAGCAGATCTCTGTCCATTCACAGTTTTCCGGTTTAAAATCCTGGAACTCCCTCCTTACAGCACTACAGATATATCTACCTTCCATGGACTACAACAATTCAAGAAGGCAGATCACCAGCACCTCTTTGAGGGATTAGGGATGGGCAGGAAATGCTGGTTTAGATGGTGACGCCCACATTCCGTGAATTAAAATAAACATTGGTTCATGGTTTGGTCCCTTTTGGGGAGCACTGCTCCCCCTCCCTGCCCAGCCATTTAGTGTTTCTGGTCTGTTCCAATAGCTTTCCAGGTTTTAAACCTTTATAGCCAGCTCACACTGTCTTTTCAAATACTCCTTTCTTCTTTCCTGCAGAAAAGAGAAAATCCAACCATTGTTTGTGGGGAAATTTGTTCTTTCTCTTCACAAGGTTTAGTGTGTTACTCCTTTTGGCTCCATCTGCTTCCCCTTTGTGTCTGGCACAAGGTTTATTTCCTAACTTCCTTCCTGTTGGTACTGCTTCTTGGTGAAGGGTCACCAGGTCACATGTGAAATAACTCCACAGAGGCCAGTATCATGTCACCAAGTCCCGCTTTATTGACACATGGGGAGAGTCCTTGATACTGCTCCAGCTCTCTCAGAGCCAGCTCTCAGAGTGAACAGAACCTCTGACACGCCTGTTTCTGTCTGTCAGCCAGGGCTCCCTGATTAGACCAGATTCACGGCCCCAATCAGGGAACTCATATTCTATGAGGTCCACGTGTCTGACCCCATTACAACATGGGCCAGTATTTCTTATTATCGGTGAAAATTACTGCCTATGACTTTACAATTAATGTAAACTCTTCCTAGTCCTTTTAAAAAATTCTTATAAATTGTTCTACAGACATTTTAAAGAAATTCCCTGTTCTTCCTGAGGGTATTGTTTCCTGTGAAAGGTCACCAAACACTGTGACAAGTAAAAACCAGCAACCACACTGCTCATGCAGAAGGTAGTCTGGCAGAAATGAAGGACTTGCATTTTTATAGCACCTGTTTCAGAATATGTGAAAGTGCTTTAGAGCTGATTTTGAGTTGAAGTCACTTTAGTCATTTAGGGAAATGCAGCAACCAAATTGCTTGCAGCAAGCTCCCACAAACCCAAATAAGGTTTAAAAAATGTACTGGGGCATTCCAGAGAATCCTGACTGTGCCTCAACAAAATATTACCTTCAGATTAGTCCATTCACCTGAGAGAATCATTCAGCAATCAGGCTCAATGTTTTATCTGATGATAATCTCAATAAGCTGAGGTATCAGGAAAATATTAATCTCTTTTGCCTGTTCATAAAATCCCTACAATATGAAAATAGGCTATTTGGCCCATTGAGTCCACACTGACCCTCTGAGGACGATCCCACCCAGCCGCACCCATCCCTGTAACCCTACATTTTTTGTGGCTAATCCACCTAACTGACACATCCCTGGACACTATGGGCAACTTAGCATGGCCAATCCAACTAACATGCACATCTTTGGATTGTGGGAGAAAACTGGAGTAAATCCATGCAGATACAGGGAGAATGTCCTCACAGACAGTCACCCAAGGCTGGGGTCGAACTCAGGTCCCTGTGCACTGTGAGGCAGCAGTGCTAACCACTGAGCCTATGTTGGGATACCAACGGGATTGGGTGCATTGCTAGAATTACATTCCACCTGACTCTACTGTCTATCAAAAGGAGTAATTGCATCTTTACCCTCAACACAACTCTGTTTCAAGCTAGCTCGTTTCAGCTTGAGCATCAAACGGAGATGACTCATCGCAGTTCCTGCTGATCCAGGAACAGGGAGCAAACAGAAAGCCTCGACCTCCCTTCAACTACCATTCAGCCAGATAATGGCCACTATCACAAGGCAGTTGTTGGGTAGGTCACAGGGAAAGTTGAAAACAGATCATCATGGTGCTTGTATTCAAAAATGAGAAGTTGAAACTTTATTGCTGGAACAGCACAGCAGGTCAGGTAGCATCCAGGGAACAGGAGATTCGACGTTTCGGGCACAGGCCCTTCTTCCTGAAGAATCTCCTGTTCCCTGGATGCTGCCTGACCTGCTGTGCTGTTCCAGCAATAAAGTTTCAACTTTGATCTCCAGCATCTGCAGACCTCACTTTCTCTTCAAAAATGAGAACCAGAGCATCTGCACAGTCTTCCTTTCCTCAGTCCCCCTGCAAAAGAAGGGAATTGCAATCAGGGCAGAGAAACACCCTTGTAAAGAGCGGTCAGTTTGTAGAAGAGATGGTGGCATTCTGGTAACGTCACTGAATTCCACACAGACAGCCGTCTGAGGCTGGAATCAAACCCAGGTGCCTGGCATTGGGAGGCAGCAGTGTTAACCACCGAGCCACTGTTCCAACCTTATCTGTCAGAATTCCTTGCTCATAAAGATGGAACTTCTTGTGTTATGATGATTAGAGTATTAATTGTCCTTTGGTTGTAGAGAACTTAAACATTGCTAAAAAGAGGCACCATGTTGAAGCTTTTCATTAAAAAAAAACTGTAAATCTCGAACAAACACAGAAGATATTGGAGATACTCAGCAGGTCTGGGAGCAGCTGTGGAGAGAGAAACAGAGTTAACATTTCGAGTCTGTTATGACCCTTCCTCAAATGTTCTGAAGAAGTCACACTCCATTGATGTGTTTGTTTGTAGTCTGGAGGACCAAGTTGGGTGAGTAATAACAGGAGTGGGATGACTGGAGGTAGGAAGATGTCAAGACAATAACTCCAGGGCCATGTTTGGTGAAGATGGTGTCATGGTAATATCACTGGGCAAGTAATCCAAAGAACAAGGCTAACATTTTGTGAGCATCGGATGCTGCCTGAACTGCTGTGCTCTTCCAGCACCACTGATCCAGAATCTGGTTTCCAGCATCTGCAGTCATTGTTTTTACCTAACATTTTGTGAGCATGAGTTGAAACGCCATAGTGGCATTTAACTTCAGTTGATAAAATCTGGAGTTGAAACCTAGTTTTAGGAACGGTAATCCTGTTAGCTATCAACAATTATCATAAAAACTCACCTAATGCTCTGGGAAGGAAATCTACCATGCTGACCTGGTCTGGCCTAGGGTTAACTCCAGATCCACAGCAATGAACTGGTCAACATTAATGTGTCCTCTGAGAATTCAGGAGGAATCAAGGGCTGGCCTTGTTGAAAACTTGTTATAATATTGTCACCCTGTGGTTCAGAACACGGGTCAGAGATTAGGCTGGAACTTAGAGTCATAGAGCTGTACAGTACAGAAACAGACCCTTCAGTCCAACTCATCCATGCCGATCAGGTATCAAGTGTAATCAAAGTTAAAATTCACACAACACCAGGTTGTAGTCCAACAGGTTTAATTGGAAGCACTAGCTTTCGGACCGCTGCTCCTTCATCAGGCTCCCCGCACTGTAGGGAATCTAATCTAAAACCTGACATGCACATATGTGTTTGTGGGGTGAATTTGTACTTGCAGAGTTACATTTGCTCAAAAACTGCATGAATCAATGTAAGACTCTGTTAACTCATTTGTTAGATTAGAATCAGTCAAAACATTATGGTGCAGACAACAGAACACAGGGGGCTAACACCCCAACATGTTATGTGGCTGACACCAATTGTTACAGTTAACCTGAGAATGTAACTTTTAAAAAAAAGTTTTGCCACTTACATACAAAAGAAGTGAAACTATCATGGTCATTCTAACAGATGAAAGACTCAACAAACAATCAAGGTATTTTTCAATGTATAATTTCAGTTACATTACACTGTAAACTTTTGCTATAAATTCTGTATTACAATTGTGCCCTCCACAACCACCTGATGAAGGAGCGTCGCTCCGAAAGCTAGTCCTTCCAATTAAACCTGTTGGATTATAACCTGGTGTTGTGTGATTTTAAACTTTGTAAAGCCCAGTCCAACACTAGCATCTCCAAATCAAGTCTAATCAAGTCCCATCTGCTAGCATTTGGCCCACATCCCTCTAAACCCTTCCTCAGATCAATTCTAGGTCACACTTTGCAAAATCGCACATCAGAAATGAAGCCTCAAGTAAATATTCCTCAAGACTTTAGCACGGGACCCTCCTACATAAGGAAGAGAATGCCATCCTGTATACCACTTCCCACATGGTGCCAATTTTACACTGGGAAATTATGTGACCTTATTTGTCATTGTGCCTACTCTTAACTGTGTTCCAGTCATTTGTGGCAATTGACCTCAGCGGATCCTACTTCCAGGGCTGGGGGCGAATGCGGAAAGAGTAGGGCAACAGTCAGATTCACCATTCATCATGGTTATGTTTAGAACATGTGGAACTGAAAACATAGCCCTTGTTTTCATCTGTGCAGGATCCAAAATAGAATTTGCCGTCTTACTATAAAACTCAACATGCTCTCAAACAGATTGTGGCACCCTATAATATTTCAACATCCTAATAGTAACCATATTGCCCTCAGTTTATTGAGTTGGACATCACCCAGGTCCACTCTGCTGAGTTGAACTTGGCTCTAAAGGACAGCTTAGCCTGGATGCTTCTATCCCTTTGAAGATATGAGGTTGATATCACACTGTGCGACATTAGTAACAACCACACTAATGTGTACTCACCTCCGTTCATCTACCATGTTAATGAGTCTTAATGTTTTCTTTTAAACAGCAACATTTGATGCCAACCCATTAATGTGTTTGTTGCTATTAACACAGGGTCCAATTTCACCCCATACCAGCTGTGTCCCACCATAAAGCAGATTTTCAATCAGCTAATAGTGCTCATCACAATGCAATAATCCCGCGGGCACATTTCATACTTGATCGTTGTGTTCAGAAATATTAATCTCCTAAAGTCTGTCTGACCAATTTGTGCTCTGAGAGTGGGGACCTGCGTCAGAAGCAGCCGACTTCACATCTCAGAATTCCAGGCAATACAACAAACTACTGGACAGTGGGAGAATCTGGTTCACTGATGTCCTTTAGGGAAGGAAACTGCCATCCTTACCTGGTCTGGCTTAATGATGTCCTTTCTATATTAGGATGACCAGAACTGCATGCAGTACTCTGAATGTGGCCTCACCAACATCTTGTACAGCTGCAACAAGACATCCCAACTCCTATACCCTCGATGCTCCAACTAATGAAAGCAAGTGATAACAGTGATAAAGGAGAGACAGAGATGGAAAATAGATGTAAATGTTAGCTGTGAAAAGGAGAAATAGGCCCACTCTGCTGACTACAAAGCTAACAAGGCACAATCAAGACCCAACCGGGGGAGGGTGGCGGGATAGAAAGAAAATGAAGCACAGAGGTCATGCTCTGAAGTTGTGGAATTTAATATTCTCATTGGAGCTGATAGTGACTGAATCATTGGACTGGAGGATGGTGATAGGATGGAAGAGATTGTGCCATCTCTTTGCTGATTAGTGAATCCTAATGCCCCTCACTGTTTTCCCCTAAGAATATAAGACATAGAAGTCGAGAGAGTGTGTTGCTGGAAAAGCTCAGCAGGTTAGGCAGCATCTGAGGAGCAGGAAAATCAATATTTTGGACCGGAGCTATTCATCAGGAATGTTCCCTGAACAGCTCCGGCCCAAAACGTCGATTTTCCTGCTCCTCGGATGCTGCCTGACCTGCTGTGCTTTTCCAGTAACACACTCTCGACTCTGATCTCCAGCATCTGCAGACCTCACTTTCTCCCGGTAAGATATAGGAGCAGAATGAGGCCATTGAGCCCTTGAGTCTGCTGTGCCATTCAATCATGGCTGACATGTTTCTCAGCCACCTCCCTGGTAATCCTTGATTCCTAACCTGCAATCGTTTCCTTATTTTCTCTTCTTTAGTAACTCACAGGATGAGGACATTGCTGACCAGGCAAGCATTTATTAACCCACCCAATTCTAATTGCCCAGAGGGCTGTTAAAGGTCACCCACATTACTGTGGGTCTGGATTCACTTGTAGGTTGGAAACTGTGTGGAACTGTCATGGAGGCAGCTTCTTTCAACATTTCCAAAGTGGAGGTGTATGGAATATGGTGTTAAGGCCACAAATAGAAAGGCTGTGTTGTTATTGAGTCAGAGCACAGATTTGAGGGGCTGAATGGCCTCCAGCTGCTCCAAATCAATATGATCACTTCCACAACTTCTGGTTCTCAATGCTTCCACCAATGGGAATAGTTTCTGTCCACCTATTTTGATTCCATGCTGTAAGAAACCCTTTGTAAGAGGTGATCTCAGAAACAGCTCCAGAAGATATCCTTTCGGAGTTGAACTTCTTAAAGGAAAAGTGCAGTGTTTGTTTCCAGTTCTGAGGAAGGGTCACTCGACCTGAAATGTAGACTCTGATTCTTCCCCACACATGCTGCCAGAGCTGCTGAGCTTTTCCAGCAATTTCAGTTTTTGTGTGTGTGTGCATCGGGAAACACGCACAGTAAAGTCATCATGTATACTTGTGGTAACACGTCCATAGGATTCTGAACGGGGCCTCAGCGGTGGAGAGTGGGATGCTGAGCTTAGGAAGCCCCTGGGTTGGAGTGGGGTGAGTAGGGGGGTTGGAGGGGATTGGTGGAGGTGGGGCTGCAACAGAGAGCCCAAGACCCAGGAGGGGGTGGCACTAGGAAGACTACATTTTAGAACAAAAGTTGTGAAGCTTACAATAGGGATTTTACAAAGTCGCTACCTTCTACCTTATCAATAATCCATTGTGACCCAGACAGCGGTAAACAGCAATGTCAGACAAGCAATGAAACTGTGTTGTTCTTGAAAATGGTTCCAGGTAGAGTCAGTATGGGGAGCAAAGTCAAGAAGCAGCAACCCCAATGGACTAAAATCTAGAAGGCTGTCGAACACCCTAGGATTATGGTTCAAATACTCCCTTGACAGTTGGTGGGATTTAAATTCAACTAACATAATTTGTAATTAAACAAAACAAAGGTCATCTTGGTAATGGCAACCATGAAATTAAGATTGATTATTGTAACAACCCACCTGGTTCACTAATGTCCCTGAGGGAAGGAAATCTGCCATCATTACCAGGTCTAGGAGAGCACAGCAAGCCAGGCAGCGTCAGGAGGTGGAGAAGTCAACGTTTTGGGTGTAACCCTTCCTCAGGACACACTGGCAATGTTGACTTTTGCGCCTCTTGATGCTGCCTTTACTTGCTGTGTTCTTCCAGCCTCCTGCCTGTCTACTTTGGATTCCAGCATCTGCAGTGTTTTTGTTTTGTCTCTAATCAGTAGCAGGTAAGGCCTAGATGTGTCTGCAGACTGCCAGAGATGTGGCTGATTCTTAAATGCCCTCTGAAATAACCCACAAGGCAAGGGCAATGAGGCATGGGCAACAAATGCTGGCTTGGACATCAATGCCCCATGAAAGAGTGAAGAGGATGTCATTGTAGCTCATTTCCCTGAAGTGGGACCTTAGAATTTAAATTTCTAAATTCATTCATTCGCTGATAATTTATTGCAACCCCCCCCCCCCCCCCCCGCTTGGTGACGCTTGTGGTGATTTGCCTTCTAAACCACTGCAATCCGTGTAGTGTCAGCACACTGGCTGCTAAGGAGCGAGTTCCAGCATTCTGACCCAGCAACACTGAAGAAATGGCCCACCTTTTTGTTGTCCAATCCAGGCTGAGATCAAAATGCGTAACATTGGTCATCAGCACAGATGGAAATACCGTGGGGAATGCTGCAATATTTATTCCACTGTGAAATACAAACTGTATATTACTTTGCTGATTTTGATGATTACGAATCATACAACTGTAATCTTATCAGCAGGAATGTGAACTCGAACCACAGTAAGGGAACGGTTATAAGCGTGCAATTTCATTAGAACCCCTCTGTCTCCCGGGAATACTGCCACTAGCTCTGTAATGAAATAAGATGGTCTACTTATGAAGTGTGTGCTTTTAATTGGTTTGGGAGTGACATTGAGTTACATTACAGCACATGCTTTAATATAAAGAAAGGAGCTTAGAGAGAAAGGAAATGTCCATTTTTGCACAGTTGCGGAATTAGGATTAACTTTGTTTTAGTTCTTCTGTGCCTTTCCATTTGTCAGAATTACAAAGTAAGCACCCAGTGCAATCGAGAGTGCAGAAGTGGATTATCTGATCAGCTCTCAGCAGCTAAAAGCAATGTGTTATTTCCCAGAGGATCAACCCAGTAATACTTAGAAATGACTCTCCCGGGCTTACAGGGGGGGGAGGGGAGGGGGGGGGAAGGAAGAAGGGTGGGGGGGAGCTGAGGGGGAGGCGTCCCCATTTTTAAGTCATCAAGGCCAATTTTATCAGTGTCACATTCTTCGGTTTTACTGGATGTTCCTTCTGGATTCCCTGTGCCTGTGCCTATACCACCTTCCCCTTGCTCCCCCCCAACTCCTGTGGCAATGGGGTTTGTCTGCAGGACGGCTAACCTTAATGAACCTCAGGGCAAGTTGGAACAAGAGCACCTCATTTTCTGCTTGGGATCCCTGCAGCCTTCCGGACTCAATATCGAGTTCAAGAATTTTAGGGCCTGAGCCCTTCCATGTCCTTGCCCCAATCCCCACACGCCAGACCTTCTTATCAGATGGCCTGCTTTTACATGCAGCCCTAACAGTTGCTGGCCTCTAATGGTCCCCATTAAAAGCTACTCACCTTCCCAGCCAGATCGTTATCCACTCCCTTGTCTGGCCAACTGTTTTCCCTCTCAGCTCTGTTGTTTACTCCTTATCCCCTCCTCCTGTCCTATATTCTGCATATAAACCGACGTTTTCCTAGCTCCCATCAATTCTGAGGAAGAGTGGTGCTGGAAAAGCACAGCCGATCAGGCAGCATCCGAGGAGCAGGAAAATCGATGTTTCGGGCAAGAGCCCTTCATCAGGTCCTGATGAAGGGCTCTTGCCCGAAACATCGATTTTCCTGCTCCTTGAATGCTGCCAGACATGCTGTGCTTTTCCGGCACCACTCTAATCCAGACTCTGATTTCCAGCACCTGCAGTCCTCACTTTTGCCAAGTTCTGGGGAAGAATCACTCGTGAGAAATAAGAAAGGGATGATCACCTTATTGGGATTGTATAATAGACCCCCCAATAGTCAGAGGGAAATTGAGAAACAAACTTGTAAGGAGATCTCAGCTATCCTGTAAGAATAATAGGGTGGTTATGGTAAGGGATTTTAACTTTCCAAACATCGACTGGGACTGCCATAGTGTTAAAGGTTTAGATGGAGAGGAATTTCTTAAGTGTGTACAAGACAATTTTCTGATTCAGTCCGTGGATGTATCTGCTAGAGAAGGTGCAAAGCTTGATCTACTCTTGGGAAATAAGGCAGGGCAGGTGACTGAGGTGTCAGTGGGGTAGCACTTTGGGGCAGGCGACCATAATTCTATTTGATTTAAAATAGTGATGGAAAAGGATAGACCAGATCTAAAAGTTGAAGTTCTAAATTGGGGAAAGGCCAATTTTGATGGTATTAGGCAAGAACTTTCAAAAGCTGATTGGGGGCAGATGTTCACAGGTAAAGGGATGGCTGGAAAATGGGAAACCTTCAGAAACGAGATAACAAGAATCCAGAGAAAGTATATTCCTGTCAGGGTGAAAGGGAAGGCTGGTAGGTATAGGGAATGCTGGATGACGAAAGATATTGAGGGTTTGGTTAACATAGAATATAGAACATAGAACAATACAGCACAGAACAGGCCCTTCGGCCCACGGTGTTGTGCCGAATATTTGTCCTAGCTTAAGCACCCATCCATGTACCTATCCAATTGCTGCTTAAAGGTCGCCAATGATTCTGACTCTGCCACTCCCACAGGCAGCGCATTCCATGCCCCCACCACTCT
>NC_057720.1:5748748-5769030 GCF_004010195.1 Chiloscyllium plagiosum
CTGCCAGAGGAAGTGGTGGAGGCTGCTACAATTGCAACATTTAAGAGGCATTTGGATGGGTATATGAATAGGAAGGGTTTGGAGGGATATGGGCCGGGTGCTGGCAGGTGGGACTAGATTGGATTGGGATATCTGGTCGGCATGGACGAGTTGGACCAAAGGGTCTGTTTCCATGCTGTACATCTCTGTGACTCTATGACTCTATGACCCGAAACATTAACTCTGATTTCTCTCCACAGATCCTGCCAGACCTGCTGAGCGTTTCCAGCAACTTCTGTGTTTGTTAGAAACCTTAATGGTTGGGCTCTTTGATATGGTGCAGGGATGGAATACAGGAATTTTGTAGACAGTGCTGATGATGTTGTTTGTTTCCACGGCAACAGGAACTCCTGGGAAACCATGTTCAACCGAAGTGCAGAGACAGCCACCTCTCAGGAACTGCAATGCTGTCAGAGGCTGGTGCAGCTCTGCAAGGATTGTTTGCTGGTGGTTTACAGATACACAGCGGATTCCAAGGGCTCCTTATCTGGCTTCAGCCAGGAGTGGGAAGACAACAGGTGAGACAACAATGCACTCTTTCTTTCACACAGACAGAGAGAGAAAGAGAGAGAGAGAGAAGGAGAGAGGGAGAGACCATGATCAAGATAAGGTATGGATAGGGTAGACAGGGAGAAACGTTGCCTCTTGATGGAAGCATCAATGACCAGGGAACATGGATTTAAGGGAAGAGATAGGATCTTTAAGGGGGAATGTGGGAATCATGGAGTCAGAGAATCATACAGTACAGAAGAGGCCCTTCGCCTTATCAAGTCTCCCAAAAATATATAAGTCGTTCTGCTATAACATGTGTTTCCTTCGCGCACATTCATTGTAATGTGATTGACGAATTGGGGATGCTTTTCGTAAAGCGTGAACATTTAAAACATGTGTTGGCTGTAATGCGATTACATCGCTGTATCTAAAGTGCGAC
The DNA here is from genome assembly GCF_004010195.1 of Chiloscyllium plagiosum. Lineage (NCBI taxonomy): Eukaryota > Metazoa > Chordata > Chondrichthyes > Orectolobiformes > Hemiscylliidae > Chiloscyllium > Chiloscyllium plagiosum. The sequence goes on from NC_057720.1 coordinate 5,749,719, forward strand.
TTTTCTATAATTTGGGGTTGCACAAGAATGCCACCATCGCGTTATAGAAGAGCTACTGTACTCCTGCCTGCACTAAGCTCACTTTCCCACGCTGGGCCCATAGATTTGGATGTTCTGATAGTTCAAGTGCTTATCCAAGTACTCGCTGCCTGTAAGGGTGGGAGAGCCAGAAACCCTCAGAACATTGAAGTCGTATTTAGATGTGCACCTTGCAATGCTGAGGCAAGCAAGGTAATAGTGCAGGAAAATGAGGTTAGAATAGTTAGCAGTTGTTATTAACTGACACAGACTTAATGGGCTTTTTCTGTGCTGTCGACCTCCATAACCCATTACACAGGAAAGCAACAAGAGTAAAATGGAAAACAAAGTAAATCTTTGAGTAGTGTTCATGTGCTGTCAAGTTTACAATTGGCCTTTGATATTTCATTCAAGATATCGCAAACGGGAAATCAAATGGACTACACAATAGCTTAGTCACTGCCCAATAACCTCCATGGTCTAGAATCAAATCTTGCGCAGAGTTTGTGGATGCACGTCTCCTCTGTTGGTTGTCCATTTAAGAGATTGGTGAGGACAAACACTCTGTGTGGAAATTAAAATATTATGGACAAGTTTGTATATCACAATTAAATATTCAAGAAAATGGCAGTGGGTGGAAATTGCTCGTGAAGCTTTGATTGGGGCAAGTGTAAAAGATCACACATAAGAATAAAATTGGAGTTTTGTTTTCTAAAGAAAGGAAAACATGTATTTCTGTTGCCTCTCTCATAACCTCAGGATGTATGAAAGAGCTTTGATATGTCCTTTGAATCATAGAATCAAATTATCATGGAATTAAAGAATCATCCAGTACAGAAGAGGCCCTTTAGCGGCCCTTCAACCCATTACGTCTGTACCTGCACTCGTCCCACTTTCCCACATTAAGCCCACAGCCTTGAATGTTGTGACACATCCAAGTACTTTTTAAATGTTGTGAGGTACCCTCCTCGGGAGTGCTTTCCAGAACCACACCACCCTCAAATTCCCTTTAAACCTCCTGCCTTCCACTTTAAAATGATATCCTCTTGTGATTGACCCTTTAGCTAAGGGAACAGCTGCATTCTATTCACCTTCTCTGTGCCCCTCAAAATCTATCAGGTCCTCTCTTAACCTTTTCTGTTCCAAAGTATAGGCACTGTTGCATTGAAAATACCCAACAGATAATTTACAACCACAAGTCCCCATAAGCAGCAATGAGCTAAATGATGACATTATCCATTGCTCTTGTTGGTTGAGGAATCAGTATTAGCCAGGTCACTGGGAACTGCTCGCATCTGTGAATAAAGACAATACAGTTAAACGTGACATTGAAAGGGATTGAAGTATATTTGGTGCTTTGCTGCTGAATGTATCTAATTATTACAGAGCGGCCATCAACAGTGCAAATAGAATGTTAAATTAACTGATCAAAACAGCAGAGTACAGGTTGGAGGAAGCCATTGTCTAATTGAATGTTACTTTGCTTAGATCACACCTTGATTACTGTGGCCAGTTCTGGTTCTTCAGATAGGAGTGGGGCATTTCAGCCATTGTGTTGCAGGCATCATGTGATCTCACCAAACCTTTAAATCAAAGAATTAAGTTGAAAGGAACATCTGGGAGGGCTTGGCCCACTTTGAATGGAAGCAAGTGACAAGGACCAGGGGGGTACAAAGTAGCTTGCATTATAAAGCTCCTGTTTGAAGCATAATCAAGGAGATGACTGCTGGAGTCTATAGTGCCTGGTTTATTATTCCAGTATCATATCTTTGTGTCAAATCTACATTATAAGCACTCCCTTGTATTTACCACAGTGTTGGAGTGCCCTCGTTAGACCAGCTAAGCTGGATACAAATTTATGTATCCATCAGTTTAATCTCCCTGCCTCCCCCTCACATAGACCAACCTGAGCACACCATTTCTTGCACATGCACCAGCCTTGGAATGACCCATCAATTCCTCTCATTGTTCAGAGCTTGAAATATTTATTTACATATCACCTTTCTCGTTCCCAGGACAGCCCTGAGCACCCTCCCAGTTAACTACTCTTTTTGAAGAGTAGTTAGTGTTGTAACATAAATAAATCTGGTCAGCTGTTGAGTACACAGTGAAGTCTCACAAAGAGATTTGAGATGGTGGCCAACTCATCTGGAGATTTTGTGTTTTTATTATTCTTTCATTGGATATCACTCCTGGGCCAATGTTTATTACCTGTCCCTAGTTGCCCTTGAGAAGGTGGTGGTGAGCTGCCTTCTCAAACCATGATAGTCCGCATGCTGTTGGTAGACCCACGATGCCTTTAGGGAGGAATTCCAGGAATTTGATCCAGCTGCACTGAAGGAATAGTGACATCCTTCCAAGTCAGGATGGTGAGTGGCTTGGAGGAAAACTTGCATTGATTGGTGTTCCTATGTATTTGCTACCCTAGTCCTTTGAGATGGGAGTGACTGCTGGTTCAGAAGGTGGTGTCTAAGGACCCCGGGTGAATGGTACACGCTGCTGCTACTGAGTGTCAGTGGCAGAGTGTGTGAATGCTGAAGGATTTTTGGATGTTGTTAAGCTTCTTTTGCTTCAGCTATGGTTGAATTTTATATTGTTTTCCAAATAATGGCAATAGGATCAATAATAATGTGACTGCTAGTTAAAAGATATTTTATATTCATCAATTGGGGAAAGTCTGTTATTCATATAAGTAGTCATAAAGTCAGAGAGTTATACAGCATGGAAACAGACCCTTCAGTCCAACTCATCGATGCTGACTAATTTTCCCAAACTAAACTAGTCCAGTTTGCCAGAATTTAGTCCATATCCCTCCAAACCTTTCCTTTTCATGTACCTATCCAAATGTATTTTAAATGTTGTAATTGTTTCTGCAACCACCACTTCATCTAGCAGTTCATTTCACACATGAATATTCCCGATGTAAAAAAAAGTTGCCCCTTAGGTCCTTTTTAAAACTTTCTCCTCTCACCTTAAACCTGTGCCCCCTAGTTTGGAAATCTTCCACCATAGGTTTAAGGTGAGAGGGGAATGACCTAAAAAAAATCTAAGGGGCAACTTTTTCATGTTGAGGGTGGTGTGTGTATGGAATGAGCTGCCAGAGGAAGTGGTGGAGGCTGGTACAATTACAGCATTTAAAAGGCATCTGGATGGGTATATGAATAAGTCGGGTTTAGTGGGATATAGGTCAAGTGCTGGCAAATGGGACTAGGTTAGGTAAAGATATCTGATCGGCATGGACAAGTTGGACTGAAGGGTCTGTTACCATGCTGTACATCTCTATGACTCTAAAGAGATTTATGCATTTCTCCGGTTTCAGCTGTACTTACTGAGCAGATGTTTAACCGAAATACAGATGTCGCCATAGGCATCCCCCTCCCATCCCATCTTAACTTGCTGACTAGCAGCAGCGTCACTTTTCATTTATCTTTTCATGTGCCGAACCATTGGATTATCAAATTGTTTCAAATTAATGACAATCCTTTTTATAAACCAGCAGGATCTGCAGTGGGAAGCGTTTCTGCCCAGCTAATTCCTAAACGCTCAGCACAAACATAGCTGCAAATTACAAACACGGCAATTATTTATTTCCCTGGTGATTGTCAGGTGAAAAGGCTACACCATTCTTCCCAATTACCGTGTGCTGAAGGAGGACAGCTGAGGAGTGCTGGAGGATTCTTCCTAACCTCAGAGCACTTCCCTTGGAAAATGGGAGCCAGGCTGTTGATGATTGTAGAGTTATACTATTCTGTGTTTGATGATGTGAGTCTGGTACTGAATCTACGCACAATCTACTGGATTCTTTCAGCCTGGGTGTGGACTGTAAGAAAAGTAAACACAATGGTAGAATTAAAAACAGAAATGACTGGAAAAGTTCAGCAGGTCTGGCAGTATCTGTGGTTTGAAATCAGAGGGTTCTAAGTAAGGGTAACTCGACCCGAAACATTAACTCTGATTTCTCTCCACAGTTGCTGCCAGACCTGCTGAGCTTTTTCAACAATTTCTTTTTTTGTTTCTGATTTACAGCATCCACAATTCTTTCAGTTTTCTGTTGTATAAAAACAGTTATACACAGAAATTAGTGCAATCTCTGCACAGTTCTGCAAAATACCACAAAGATGTGATGATTGTAATGCCTGTATCAGCTTCAGTGACTTGCATTTCTGTAGAATATTTTATGACAATAAGATATTCCAAATCATTTTGTAGTGAATAAATCACTTCTAAAGTTTAGTCACTATGATTAAGTAGGAAACATGTCAACAATATGGCACAGCAAGATCCCATGATCTATTACAGAGGTTTAAGTTGGGGATAATAATTGGTCAGGCCTTTATTATCCTTAGTCATGGATTTTCTATTCACCCGAGATAGCATGTGGGACCTCAGTTCGGTATCACATCTATGACAATATCAAGTCACTCTCTCAGTATCCAGGACAAAGCCATTCCCTTGAATGACACCCTAAACTTTTAACCACCTTTAAACTTCAGTCCCTTCAGCACCAATGTTCATTGACAGCAATGAGTACCATTTACACACTGAGTTACTGATTCACGAAGGCTACCTAACAGCACCTTCCAATCCTGCCACCTCTTCCCCCTGGAAGGGCAAGGGCTGGAGGTGAAAGGCAATGCCCCATGTGCAAGTTCCCCTTCCCCAAAGATATCGCCGTTCCTTCAGTGTTGCTTGGTCAAAATCCTGGAACTCCCTCCCCAAGGGTATTGTGGGTCTACCTACAGCACATGGACTGCAGTGGCTAGAGAAGGAGGCTCATTTGTTTCTACAGAGCCAGTAGAGATGGTAATAAATATATTCCTAGCCTGAGATGCACACATTCTGTGAATAAATTAAAAAGGAAAGTAGGGATCATCTGCCAAGTGCATTTGTTAAAGGGGCCATTGAAATCATAACCTTCTTACAGAGAGGAAACAGCTCTAAATGGAGCCAAGGCTGGTGGTTGCTGAAGCTCATAATTCACTCAGATAGGTAGGACTCTAGGTCATGCTATAGAACAGGAAGTTCTAGGGATGCAGGTACATAATTCTTTGAAGTTTGCACCACATGTAGACAGAGTGGTTAAGAAGGTAAAAATAATGACTGCAGATGCTGGAAACCAGATTCTGGATTAGTGGTGCTGGAAGAGCACAGCAGTTCAGGCAGCATCCGAGGAGCAGTAAAATCAACGTTTCGGGCAAAAGCCCTTCATCAGGATCCACATTGATGCCCTGGGGTTGAAGTGTTCCGAGGCGGAAGATGAGGCGTTCTTCCTCCAGGTGTCGGTGGTTAAGAAGACATTTAGCATGCTGAGCTTCATTGCTCAGACCTTTTGAGTATAGGAGTTGGGACATCATGTTGAGGTTGTACAGGACACTCGTGAGACATCTTCTGGACTACTGTGCCCAGTTCTGTTCTCCCTGTTACAGGAAGGATATTAATAAACTGCAGAGGGTTCAGGAAAGCTTTCCCAGGATGTTGCCGGGAATGGAGGGTTTGAGTTATAAAGAGAGGCTGGATAGGCTGGGACTTCGTTCACTGGAGCATAGAAGGTTGAGGGGTGACCTTATGGAGGTTTATAAAATCATGAGGGGTATAGGTAAGGCGAATGGCAGGTATTTTTTCCCTGGGATGGGAGATTTTAAGGCTAGGGGGATATTTTTAAGGTGAGAGGAGAGAGATTTAAAAAAGACATAGGGACAACGTTTTTACACAGAGAGTGGTTCATGTGTGGAATGAACTGCCAGAGGAAGTAGTGGATGCGGGTACAGTTACAGTGTTTAAAAGACATTTGGATAAGTTCTTGAATAAGAAATGTTTGGAGGGATATGGACCAAATGAAAGCAGGTAGTACTAGTTTTGTTTGGGATTATGGTCAGCCTGGACTGATTAGACTGAAGTAGAAAGTGAGGTCTGCAGATGCTGGAGATCAGAGCTGAGAAGGTGTTGCTGGAACAGCGCAGCAGGTCAGGCAGCATCCAGGGAACAGGAGAATCGACGTTTCGGGCATAAGACCGAAAGGGTCTGTTTCTGTGCTGTATGACTCTGTGACTATGACTCTGTGACTATGGCATGCAATGCATTCATTGACAGCTGAGGAAGTCAAATCAACCTAACATCACTGTCCTATTTGACGGTTCCCTAATAGTGTTCCGTGTTATCTCTTTGTCCATATGCAAAACCATGAACAGAGATGTGCTGACGCCTCTGACTAATTTCCTGCATTACCACACTGAGCTGTCTGGAGGTTATGAAAGGTTCATTGGAGAAAAAGTTCTAGAGAGCAGGGCGTAGGCAAGTTAAAGGCATGGCCGCTTTTGGAGCTGTGCTAAAGGCCAGGATTATGTGAACCAGTGCACGTCTTTATATGCTTTTCCCTTCTGCAGCAATAAAAGCAACAACCAGAACATGCATTTATAAGGCCCTTAAGTGTGAAACATCCCACAGGGTTATCAGATATAATTTAACATTCATCCCATCCAGAGAAACATTGGGGCAAATGATCAAAAGCTTGTTCAGAAAGTATATTTTAAGGCAGGTTCATAGTGAGGTAAGGGAGGTGTCGGGTCTAGGAGGGGAATTTCAGAGCCTCTGGCCCAGGGAGCTGAAGATACAATGAATATTGATGGTCTAAAGATATTGGGAATTCATCTGAAATTGTTAACCAGTGAAATGCCATAGCTGTGTCCATTTGAATATTGCTGAGAAGAGAAGGATTTTGCCAAAGCTTTAATTCGCCACTCAGTGGGCAAGCACAAGAACTTGTTGGCCAGTTGGGTGGCACGATGGCTCAGTGGTTAGCACTGTTGCCTCACAGCACCAGGGATTGAGTTCGATTCCAACCTCGGGCGAGTGTCTGTGTGGAGTTTGCACATTCTCCCCGTGTCTGTGTGGGTTTGCTCTGGTTTCCTCCCACAGTCCAAAGGTGTGCAGGTCAGGGGGGATTGGTCATGCTAAGTGCTAAATTGCCCATAGTGTCCAGGGATTGTATATTAGCCAGGAGAAATGCAAGGTTAAAGGGATAGTGTACAGGGGTGAGTCTGGGTGTGATGCTCTTTGGAGAGTCATTATGAACTTGTTGGGCTGAATGGCCTGTTTTCACACTGCAGGGTTTCTAATCTGGAGTGCACTCATCCAGGCAAACGGGAGTAGATGACTTATGAAAACTGGACGGCATGGACAGATTGGGTGAAGGGTCTGTTTCCATGCTGTAGTCCTCTACGACTCTATGAGTTGCACCAAAACTCAAATTATGATAATCAATTGGGCTCATACTGTGATTCACTTATGCTCACAAGAAACATCATATATTTGTGCACAGGTAATGGCCTAGTGGTAGAGTTGCTAGATTATTAATTCAGAAACTCCACTAATGTTCTGGGGACCCAGATTCGAAATTAAATTCAGTAAAAAAAAAAATCTGGAATTAAGAGTCTAAGTTATGATGTTCTAGGGGCAGCATGGTGGCTCAGTGGTTAGCACTGCAGCCTCACAGCACCGGGGTCCCAGGTTCGATTCCAGCCTCGGGCGACTGTCTGTGTGGAGTTTGCACATTCTCCCCATGTCTGCGTGGGTTTCCTCTGGGTGTTCCAGTTTCCTCCCACAGTCCAAAGATGTGCAGGTCAGGTGAATTGGCCATGCTAAATTGCCCATAGTGCTCGGTGCATTAGTTAGAGGGAAATGGGTCTGGGTGGGTTACTCTTCAGAGGGTCGGTGTGGACTTGTTGGGCTGAAGGGCCTGTTTCCACACTGTAGGGAATCTAATCTAATATAAATGATGATCATCAATCCATTGTTGGGAAAAACCCATCAAGTTCATTAATGTCCTTCAGGGAAGGAAATCTGCCATCCTCACTGTCTGGCCTATATTTGACTCCAGACCCACAGCAATGTGGTTGATTCTCAGTTGCCCTCAGAAATGGCCTAGAAAGCCATTCAGTTGTACCAATCGCTACAAACTCTCAAAGAAATGAAACCTGATGTATCACCTGGCATTGACCCAGGCATCGAAAAATCCCTAATGACATTGTGGTCTACCTACAGCACACGGACTGTAGCGGTTCAAGAAGTCAGCTCACCACCACCTTCTCAAGGAGCAACTAGGGGTGGACAGTAAATGTTGGGCCCAGCCAGTGACGCCCACATCCCACAAATGAGTTGAAAAAAAAACACAGATCTGTTCTCTGCAGCAAAAGGAATATATTCCATATAATCAAGACTTGCCCTTTTTCTGAATTACTCAGAAGCTTAGGGAAACTGTGATCTCCTCTTGCCTCTTCCATGGCAGCACCTCAACCAATCAGAGTTGATTGGCATCCTTTTCTCCTGTTGTATAAATTGTTGTGGTCATTTGAATATTGGCATTCTTGTATCTATCCTGACGAATACAAGACAAAATGCTTTTGACAACATTACTCTCGTATGAGCCAGAATCCTTGTTTTATCAATGCACTTTTGACTCTTTTAACCTTTCCACCAGTTTTCAATAGCACTGTGTATAGTCCATATAACGTCTATGAATACTAAAGCACAAATTCTCATATAAAGGAAACATGTTTAGACATGGCTGTTATGATGTGAACTGGATTATCTTAAGTAGCTGTTAAAGCCAAGACAGCATTTAAGAGGGAATTTGATAACCACTTGAAAAGAAAAAAAATGTTAACCAGCCAGTAAATGGGATTAGAGTAGACCAGCACCATGAGGAATGAGTTCTGGGAAAGGCATACAATGGTTTGCATGTTCCCCAAATACACTGAATTTTCTAATACTGAATAGTCTTGTCAAATATTCATGACACATTCAGTCCAATTTCACTTGTGATTCATGCCAACAAAAAAATGGTGTAAATGATTGGGAATTGTGATAACAAATTGCAGCATAATTTACACCAGAGATTTGCAGCTCATCATTTATTAATTGGCTGGACGCATAGGTTTCATTGGCGAAATACATCGTCAAGAATGTCACATTTGTCTGCAGTTTTACAGAGTAGCAGATGCTGTTTAATTCATAAAACCAGACAATCTTTGCACGCAGACAACACGGGAAACGGCTTGGCACTGAGCTTAAATTTGGGATGTGTCTCTGGAGCAAGACTTTGTCCCCTCAGGGCTATCCTCTCAATTCATATGAAATAGCAGCAAAGGTAAATCATTTGGCCCTTGAAGCCTGTTTCGTAAGATTGTGGCTGATCTGTTTGTATTTTATATGTTCCTGTCAGCTCTTGGTTCTTCTGCCTGATAAGAATCTATCTACCTTGGTCTTAAAAAATATTCAATGATCTCACCTCCACCACATTCTGAGGCAGAGGTCTCACATTGCACAGCCTATTGAGAGATGAATAAATATCCCCTTTATGCTGTCTTAAAACATTGACTCTTAATTTTAAAACGGTCTCCCTTAGTTGTGGCCTCTTCTCAAGTTGACAGTGACAACCAGTTAGGATTCCTGAAGAAGGGCTTATGCCTGAAACGTCGATTCTCCTGCTCCTTTGATGCTGCCTGACCTGCTGCGCTTTTCCAGCAACACATTTTTCAGCGAGTGACAACGAGTTACCTGTCGAATGAGCAGCGCTCCAAAAGCTTGTACTTCCACATAAGCTTGTTAGACTATAGCCTGGTGTATGATTTTAAGCTTTGTCCACCCCAGTCCAACACCAGCATCTCCATATCACAGGAGAAGTAGGCCATTCAACCCATCAAGTCTGCTCCTCCATTCATGCCTGATCTGATAATCCTCAACTCCACTTTCCTGCCTTTTCCCAGTAACCCTTGGTTCCACAAATGATTTTTTAAAAAAAGTTATTCACGGGATGTGGGCATCGCAGGCTACGGTCAGCATTTATTTCTTGGGAGGGGTGGTTGTGTTAAGAGTCAACCACATTGCTGTGGGTCTGGAGTCACATGGCAGCCAGACCAGGTAAGGATGTCCTAAAGGACATTAGTGAACCAGATGGGTTTTTCCAACAATGGATTCATCGTTATCGTTAGACTCTTAATTCCAGATTTTTATCCATCTGCTATGGCAGGATTTGAACCCAGGTCTCTAGAACATTACCTGGGTCTCTGGATTAACAGTCCAGTGATAATATCACTCGACCATCACCTCAGCCTCTCGCTCTCAGCCTTGACTATGTTAAACAACCCAACCTTAACAGCACTCTATGCTTAAGAATTCCAAAGATTGACTACCCTCAGAGAAACCAGTCTTCCTCACCTCTGTTTTAAATGAGTGACCCCTCATTCTGAGATCATGCCCTCTAGTACAGGAGTCTCTCAGAAAAAGGAACAATCCTTCTGCATCTGCCCTGTCAAGTTCCTTAAGATTAATATACATTTCAATAATGTTGCCTCTCATTTTTCTAAATTCCAATAAATACATGCCCAACCTACTCACCCTCTCCTCATAAGTGGATCCCTCCATACCTGGTATGAATGGATCAGGGTGAATCTTTTCTTGCCTGTCTCCAATGCCAAGTATCTTTCCTTAGGTAATTGAGATGTGGAGGTGCCGTTGATGGGACTGGAGTTGACAAACTCCGAAGTCACGTGACACGAGGTGATGAAGGACTTCACCTAATGAATGAGCAGTGCTCCGAAAACTTGTGATTTCAAATACACCTGGTGTCATGTGACTTATGACTACTAACTGGACAAAAAATTATTCTTGGTAAATCCGGATCCAGCCTGTTAAAACGGCAGTGTTAGTGTGGAGCAAGTTGGCTTCCCTTTGATAATGGAACAGGAGAATCGACGTTTCGGGCACAAGCCCTTCTTCAGGAAACGTCGATTCTCCTGTTCCCTGGATGCTGCCTGACCTGCTGCGCTGTTCCAGCAACACATTTTCAGCTCTGATCTCCAGCATCTGCAGACCTCACTTTCTTCCCTTTGATAATGCAATTCTAGTGTGGCCACATCCTTAGTTGGTCATCATAGAACTTATAACATCTTAGACACGGCACTGATATCGTGTCAGTGGCAAAAACTCAGCAAGTCTGGCAGCATCTTGCGAGACAAACCAGAGTTAACATTTCGGGTCCAGTGACTCTTCCTCAGAACTGAGAGATGTCATTCAGTCTATCGGCCTGTGCTGGCTGAATGTCTTCTGAAGTTGCTAACAGCAAGTTCTGTTAGAGCAGAGATCATGGAGGGAAGTCTACGAGGAAGTCTACGAGGAAGGGGAGCATGAGGGCACAGATAGACTTTTACTCATTTCCCTCTTATATTTACTGAAAATGTGTTGCTGGAACAGCGCAGCAGGTCAGGCAGCATCCAGGGAACAGGAGAATCGACGTTTCGGGCATAAGCCCTTCTTCAGGAATCGAAACGTCAATTCTCCTGTTCCCTGGATGCTGCCTGACCTGCTGCGCTGTTCCAGCAACACATTTTCAGCTCTGATCTCCAGCATCTGCAGACCTCACTTTCTCCTTTTATATTTACCTCAATATAAGTCATATTGAATCTCCTTTCCTTGAGAATATGATGTTGCTGTCAGATTTATAGACTCCAGGTGTTTCAACAACACCTCAAACTTAGTCAAATCATAGCAAAATGTCTCAAGGTCACAGAATTGTTACGGCACAGAAGGAGGCCATTCTGCCCATCGTGTATGCAATGATTCTATTACCTAGTGCCAATCTCCTTCCTTTTCCCAATATTCCTGCTCACCATTTCTACCCAAAAGAACCATCCAATGCTCCTCTTGAATGCCTCGATTGAACCTGCACCACATTTCCACGCAGTGCATTCTAAACTCATAGCCGCCCGCTGAATGAAAAGGCTATTTTTTTCCTCATATCAGCCTTGCATTCTTTTAGCACATCATGTCTTCTCCTACATTCTAAGATTTGGGATGTGACCCACCCCTCCTGATCTTTGACTGACCTTGACCTGGACTAATAGGGAGCCCTGGCTGACAGATATAAACAGGCTTTTCAGGGGTTGTGTTCATTCTGAGAGCTGCCTCTGAGGGAGGTGAATCAGTGTCAAGGACTCTCCACGTGTCAATAAAAAGTGACTTGGTGACGGGATACTGGCCTCTGTGGAGTTATTTTTAGATTGTCCCTTCACTCTGACGCTTTGAGGCAGTTCTCAAAGCAAAGAAAGTTCAATATGCGCCAAAGTGTTCCATGATAATCACAGTGGCAGTGCACAGTACACCCTCACTTTTGTCTCTGTTGAGAACAAGCTGGTCTCTGAGTTACAAAGTTGTAGATTCTGGGCAGGGTCAAGGATTTACTGCAAAATCCAAATGGATGCTTCTCATCAAAATCCTCCCGAGAGTGGTTAATTTTTCAAAATCTGGCCTCCCTGAAGTTACAGGCTGTGCCACTGGGATGGCTGGGGTCTGCACATAGCAAATTCAGTAAAGGTCCAGGGTCAGCAAGGGGAGAAATCGCAGGTGATTCAAGATGGAATGGGTGACCTGCAGAGAGGGGAGGGAAGAGGGGGTGGTCAGTGGCTGAGATGGGGGTTAGGGTATTGGGAGAAAGGGAAGTTTGTACCTCTTAGTGGTTGAATTCATGTTGGTTCCATGGGTCAGAACCACTGGCCATACCCTCCCACCCCACCCCACTCCACTCCACAACCCAAGAGTTCCACAACCCAACTCAATGGCTTTTGTTTCTCAAGGGGCAATATGTGTGATCATCTTTTCATGCTCTGCTGATTGAATACCAGTGACAGTACAGTGAGGCCCGCCCTGAATGTTCTCAGTTATAGTCTGAGCAGGATGGCTTCCCATGCTGCACTGAGTCAGCCGAAGGTAGGAATGTGGTGGGCATTCTGCTCACCTGATTAATTCATGTCCCACTGGCCCCACCTGATTAAATACTCATCCTTTCTTCACCTGGCTCCACCAAACATGTCTTGGGGAAGGACAAGGACTATCACACAAAGGGTGGTACAGCTGTGTGGAACTCCTCCAATATTTTGGGGGCGGCACGGTGGCACGGTGGTTAGCACTGCTGCCTCACAGCGCCAGAGACCCGGGTTCAATTCCCGCTTCAGGCGACTGACTGTGTGGAGTTTGCACGTTCTCCCCGTGTCTGCGTGGGTTTCCTCTGTGTGCTCCGGTTTCCTCCCACAGTCCAAAGATGTGCACGTCAGGTGAATTGGCCATACTAAATTGCCCATAGTGTTAGGTAAGGGGTAAATGTAGGGGCATGGGTGGGTTGCGCTTCGGCGGGTCGGTGTGGACTTGTTGGGCCGAAGGGCCTGTTTCCACTCTGTAATCTAATCTTAATCTCTATAAAACATGATTCGGAGATGCCGGTGTTGGACTGGGGTGTACAAAGTTAAAACTCACACAACACCAGGTGATAGTCCAACAGGTTTAATTGGAAGCACACTAGCTTTCGGAGCGACGCTCCTCCACAATCACCTGATGAAGGAGCGTCGCTCCGAAAGCTAGTGTGCTTCCAATTAAACCTGTTGGACTATAACCTGGTGTTGTGTGATTTTTAACAATATAAAATATGGCAGACTTCATTCATCATTGCTATGCCTGAGGGTGATGGATCTTTGCAGTGTCATAGGTTTGACATATGAGAAACGTTGAGGACTTTGGGTCTGTACTCGATGGAGTTTAGAAAGATGATGGGGGGATCTAATTGAAACATACAGACTACTGAATGGCCTGGACAGAGTGGACATTGGGAAGATGTTTCTATTGATAGGAGAGACTAGGACCCCAGGGCACAGACTTGGAGTAAAGGGAAGATCTTTTGGAATGGAGATAAGGAGAAACGTCTTCAGCCAGAGAGTGGTGAATCTATGGAATTTGCTGCCACAGAAGGCTGTGGGGGCCAGGTGTTTGAGTATATTTAAGACAGAGATAGACTGAGATAATTGTCAAGGAGATCAAGGGTTGTGGGGAGAAGACGGGAGAATGGGGTTGAGAAACTTATCAGCCATGATTGAATGGCAGAGCAGGCTCAATGGGTTGAATGGCCTGACTTCTGCTCCTATGTCTTAGGTCTTGTTTGGAGCCCAGTTGCATGGATGTAATTTGAATACAGGTCAGCCATAATCTCACTGGAAGTTTGAGGAGATACAAATGAATTCAGATGAGCAAATGTAGCATTGCCCACCCCTCCTCCTGGGTGAGGTTAATTTTAAGTTCCACATGAATGAGAAAGAGGGTAATTGGGGGTGGGGGGGTGCCATCACTAATGGGATGGAGGGTGTGAGAGGAAATCAGACTCGCAATATTATCTCCAATGAAATGACTCTTTCCTTGATCTCTTCCCAGGTGCCTGCCCCCTCCAGGATACCGATTGAACATGAAGACCCTCCCGGCCGGTTTCAGCCGCAGTCCCAGAGGAATGCCCCGCTCACGGAGCATGTACACCAACAGGTTCAAGCAGTGCTGAGCGCTGCTTCCTTCACCTCCCATTGTCAGAGCCACCACCACAAGCAAGCATCTCAACCCTCCTCTGACTGACAACGGGAAAGTGCCCTCCGATCCACATCGAGTGAGGCTGGGCTGGATCTTACGGTTCTCAGGATGTGGGAGGGTTGGGGAACCAGAGAAGAGAAGAGGAATGGAGATTCTGAGATAGAAACAGGAAGTGCTGAAGGTCTGGCAGCATCTGTGGAGAGAGTGGGAAAAGCAGAATTTACATCTTGAGCCCAATATGATTCTTCTTTGGTGTACGTTCAATCATCCCACAAGCCAGCCCACATGACTGGAGTGTCAGACAGTCCCAATACTAAAGGACTGATAAGGAAGGAAGTTGGGGGTAGATGATGGCCCAGTGGTATTATCGCTGGACCTGTTGATCCAAAAACCCAGGTAATGATCTGGGGACCAGGGTTTGAATCCTGCCACGGCAGATGGTGGGCTTGAATCCAATAAAAGTCTGGAATTAATGGTCTAATGATGTCCATGACTCCATTGTCAATTGTTAGAAAAGGTCCTGAAGAAGGATTATACCCGAAACATCGCCTTCTCCACCTCCTGATGCTGCCTGGCTTGCTGTTTTCCTCCAGCCTCCTGCCTGTCTACCTTGGATTCCAGTGTCTGCAGTTTTGTTGTCTCCAATTGTCAGGAAAAGCCGATCTGGTTGTTTAATATTCTTTAGCAATGTCCTCATCCTGTGAATGAATGAAAAGAAGTGATGGGGATGGAGGGGGGGATGATGGTTTGAGACAGTCCTAGCACGAAAGGACTGATAAGGAAGGATTAAGGAAGGAGGGAGGGTGAAGATCAATTGTCCATTAGGCAGCAGTGAGCTCTGTACCATGGTTACAATTAGTCACTGCCAATTGAAAGGTGTTCCCTTTGCCCCTCTCTGTCCCACCTGCTTTCTGACTGCAGCCTCAAAAAAGTGAAGTCAAACCCACTGCCACAAAAAACACCAATGAACAGCAGATGCTTGAAATCTAAAATGAAACTGGAAACACACGGCAAGTCTGGTAGCATTGGTGAGAAAGTGTTTTGAGTATGAAGGGTCACTGGACTCAAACTGTTAACAACCGTGAAGCAATTGGCTCCTTCACCAGCCTGGGAACTCGTCGATTGGTGTGTTTCAAATCAACAGGAGAGTTTCCAATTTTCCTGTCGCCTCACCTTCTGTAATATCAGAGATGCGCACCATCATATTGCCTTGGTCAACCCATGCCATTATGTGATATTTATCTCTCAGAGGAAGGGGTGAGAAGGGTGGGCATGGCTGGCCTGCCTGATATACAGCCGTATAATCCAGCCCATTCTCTCGAAGAGGCAACAGGACAAGCCGATACTCACCTGTCACCCACCAATCTCCAACCCCAAGTGTTTACAGGACAAGATGGCCGGTGCAGGGATGGTGAAGGTGTGTTTAATGTGTCTGCTTTAAAAGAATATATCCATACCCGGAGACAGTCTTTTTTAATTTGTGCTGCTAAATATTGTATTTGCTTCACTTATTTCTCTGGTGCTCGGTTCTGCAGATAAACGATTGTGTTTCTGTTACTACAAGAGCAGGCTGTCAGGACATGAATGCATCTGATTTTACTGTGAGGCAAACACAGAGAACATTAGAGAAACTCAGCAGGTCTGGCGGCGTCTGTGGAGAGGGAGAAACAGAGTTAACGTTCTCAGCTCAGTTTGACTCTTCTTCAGATTCTTCACTTCTGAAGTTGCGTCACACCAGACCCAAAACATTAACTCTGTTTCTCTCTCTCTCTCCACAGATCTGCCAGACCTGCTGAGTTTCTTCAGTGTTCTCTGTGTTTGTTTCAGATGTCCAGCATCCACAGTATTTTGCTTTGATCTTGTTGTGTATGTGGTTTCAGCTGGCTGAAAGTACAGTCAGTGACTGCTTTGGTATTTATTCTCCATCTTTTCACAAACATAGCTAGGTGTAAAAATGAGGAACTCCAAAATAAAGTGACCCTTTTCACCTCTTGGCTTTTTCAAAAAAAAAATTTTCACGGGATGGGATGCTGAACTTATTGTCCAGAATAGAGGGTGATGAACAAGCTTATTGAGTAGAATTTGATAGCTTTGTAGGCACTTCAGAGGGCATTTACCATTCCCATGCGGGCCAGACTGGGGGAGGGTGGCAGATTTCCTTCCTTACAGGGGCATTGGTGAACCAGATGAATTTGTGCAACAGCTAGTGATGCTTGTTATGGTCATCCTTACTGCGATTATCTTTCAGTTCCAGATCTATAAATGAATTAAAACACATGTCCCTGGAGCACTAACCTAGGATTCCAAATTACTAATCCAGTTGACATAAACAATACACCATCGGATCCTACAGTAAGTGATTTAGCGAGTTTTGAGAAGATTTGTAACTCAGTTTGAGGTTCTGGATGTAGATTTGCTCGCTGAGCTGGAAGGTTTGGTTTCAGATGTTTTATCACCATACTAGGTAACATCATCAGTGAGCCTCCAGGTGAAGCACTGGTGGTATGGCCCCACTTTTATATGGCCGGAACTCTATCAACAAACACATTGACTTGGATCTCAAATAACCATCTCCTGAGAAAAAGAAAATGAAATGACGTCACCACAGGAAATGACATCACCGCAAGGAAACCTAAACACATAAATAAAAAGCAGGGCCATACCACCAGTGCTTCATCCAGAGGCTCACTGATGATGTCACCTAGTATGGTGACGGAACGTCTGAAATCAAACCTTCCAGCTCAGCGAGCAAACCTACATCCAGAATGTAAGTGACTATAAAGCACCAAAGTGATGGTAATGCTGGCCTTGTAATCTGGAGGCCTGAATAAAATTGTTCTGTCTTTCTGTAGTAATCTCCTATATTTTCCTCCTTCTGCCATGAGGCATTGCTAGGGTGTGGGTGAGAGGGGCAGTTCCAGGATCTTGCTGAGGTGCCTTCTCTCCAGTGTGACCCTCAGTTGCAGTAAGCTGTCTGGGCCATGATCAATCTTCTTTCAATGCAGGCACCGAATTGTCAATGATATCGGTCAGCTTGTTAAAAAGGATCCCCCACAAAGCATGGCATTGTGGGTCCGTCTACCTACAGCACATGGGCTGCAGCAGTTCAAGAAGGCAGCTCACCCCCACCTTCTCAAGGGGCAACTAGAGTCATGTCCCACAGGTCTCACAGGCAGTGTTACAGAAATATGGAGGCAAAGTACAGTGGACACTGGAAATCTGAGATGAAAGCAGAAGCTGTTGGAGAAACTCAGTAGGCAGCATCTGTCTCATGGTAACAATCCAGAATGATCTCACTGTTGAGATAGATTTATAAAGGTTTATAAGGTGTAAACAAGCCCTTTTGCCCAACTTGTCCATGCTGCCCATCCCTGTTCTGATAACTACATCAATTATCACAGTGATGCGGTATAGAGGAGGTCATTTTGCCCCCTCCTCCCTTTGCTAAAGCTATTGATTTATTCCCGCTCCCCCTGCTCCTTCTCGATAGCCCAGGAAAATGGAGGAAAATTGAACAAAGCCATCACCATTTTCAGAAATATTTGTTTTTAGGGTTCTGGTCACTATAGGTTATGAGCACGGTTGTTCATGGAATTGTAATCCAGAGTCCTGCACTAAGACTCCATAAACATGAGTTCAAATCCAACCATCATGGTCAAGGGAGTTAAAAAGTCGTTGACTAAGTAAATCTGAAATGATGAGGCTAGTCTTAGTAATGATGACCTTCAGAATTTCTGAACTGTTGTCATAGAGTCATAGAGATGTACAGCACAAAACAGACGCTTTGGTCCAATGCATCCATGCTGACCAGATATCCTAAATTAATCTAGTCCCATTTGCCAGGAATTGGCACCTAACCCTCTAAGCTCTTTCCATTCACATCCAGATGCCTTTTAAATGTCGCACTCGCACTAGCCTCCACAAACCCATCTGGTTCACTAAGGCCCTTTAAGGATGGAATCTGCCATCCTAAACTGGTTGGGTCTACATGTGACTCCACACCCACAGCAATGTGGTTAATTAGGGATGGGCAATAAATACTGGTCTAGCCAGTGACATCCACAACCTGTCAATAAATAAATAAAAATCGTAGGAGCCGGAGTAGGCCATTCAGCCTTTCAGACCTATTCCACCATTCAATATGATCATAGAACATAGAACATAGAACATTACAGTGCAGTACAGGCCCTTTGGCCCTCGATGTTACGCCGACCTGTCATAACAATCTGAAGCCCATCTAACCTACACTATTCCATGTACATCCATATGCTTGTCCAATGATGACTTAAATGGACTTAAAGTTGGCGAATCTACCACCGCTGCAGGCAAAGCCATACCCTTACTATTCTCTGGGTAAAGAAACTACCTCTGACATCTGTCCTATATCTATCACCCCTCAATTTAAAGCTATGTCCCCTCGTGCTCGCTGTCACCATACTTGGAAAAAGGCTCTCCCTGTCCACCCTATCTAACCCTCTGATTATCTTATATGTCCCTATTAAGTCACCTCTCAACCTTCTTCTCTCCAACGAAAAAAGCCTCAAGTCTCTCAGCCTTTCCTCATCAGACCTCCCCTCCATACCAGGCAACATCCTAGTAAATCTTCTCTGCACCCTTTCCAAAGCTTCCACATCCTTCTTATAATGTGGTGACCAGAACTGTACACAATACTCCAAGTGCGGCCGCACCAGAGTTTTGTACAGCTGCAGCATAACCTCATGGATCCAGAACTCGATCCCTCTATTAATAAAAACTAAAACACTGTACGCCTTCTTAACAACCCTTTCAACCTGGGTGGCAACTTTCAAGAATCTGTGTACCTGGACACTGAGATCGCTCTGCTCATCTACACTACCAAGAATCTTACCATTAGCCCAGTACTTTGCGTTCCGGTTAC
>NC_057720.1:5769306-5780111 GCF_004010195.1 Chiloscyllium plagiosum
CTGGTAACTGACTCCAGGATGAACATTTCCCATCAACCACCACCCTCTGTCTTCTTTCAGCAAACCAATTACTGATTCAAACTGCTATATCTCCCACAATCCCATTCCTCCGCATCATGGCTGATCATCCAACTCAGTTCCCTGTTCCTTGCTTCTCCCCCATACCCTTTGATTCCTTTAGCCCTAAGAACTAGATCTAAATCCTTCTTGAAAACATTCAATGTTTTGGTCACAACCACTTTCTGTGGCAGAGATTCCACAGGCTCCCCACTCTCTAGGGGAAGACATTTCTCGCCATCTCAGTCCCAAACGGCACACCGGTCCTTAGGCTGTGACCTTCCTGGTTCTGAAGTCTACGGTCATTGGAACTTCTTTCATGTGTTTGCCCAGGCTAGTCCTGTTCGGATTTTATAGATTTCTATGAGATACACTCTCTCATTCTTCTAAAATTCAGTGAATACTGTTCTAACTGACCCAATCTCTGTCTCAGTCTTGATTATTTGTCGATTGAGGAATAATTTGCACATCTCATGAATTAATAAATAAAACTTCCCAGCTGGCAGTTGAGGTATTCACTTTCATCCTGTAGGAAGGGTTACTCGTGTGTCACTGTAATAGACATTGAAAGACAAAGTGAAGGTGACTGAAGCAGGCTGGACTATTCCTTAGTAAGTGAATCCGATATGTGTGGTTCCGTGGTCAGTCATCCTTGCATTTTACAGCTGTAATAACTGACAGCCTGTCACTACTTATGATTGTTCTTCTCTTTGCAGAAGTTAAGGGCTTGTCTAAGGGAGAATATCTGATCTGATTTCTCCTGAAGGGGCTTTGTGTTAACTTCACAGTGTGAACATGTGCAGTATTTTCTCCGACTGGCCTACACGAATCCCACTGTGGGTATGGTCACTGCAGCATTGCTGTGTCATGTTTGAGATGATATTCTGCACACTCTGTTTATTTTCTCTGACAAATCTACTTGTGAAGTTTTTAAAAAACAAAGGCAAAATCCATAGCTTTCCAAGTTGGGACTTGTGAAGTAGAACATAAGAACTAGGAACAGGAGGAGGCCATTCAGCCCCTCAAGCCTGCTCCGCCATTCAATACCATCATAGCTGATCTCACTTTGGCCTCAACTCCACTTGCCTGCCCCCTCTCCATAACACTTCAACCCACTACTCATTATAAATCTCCTCCTTCAATTTACTCAATGTCCCAGCATCCACCGCACTCTGGGCGAGTGAATTCCACAGATTCATTACCCTTTGAGAGAAATAATTTCTCCTCATCTCTATTTTAAATCTACTGCCCCTTATCCTAAAACTATGACCTCTCATTCTAAACTGCCTCACAGTGGGAAATATCCCTTCTACGTCTCCTTTGTCAATCCCCTTTAACATGTACATGCCTCAATTGGATCTCTGCTCGTTCTTTCAAACTCGAGTGGGTATAGTCCTAAACTGTTCAATCTCCTCAATGGTGAGAAGAGAGAAAAGCTTGCACTTGGATGCTGAAGCCAACAGAGTGTATTTCAAAGTGTTACAATTTAAGGAAGCAAGGCAGGTAATTTTCACGCAAGAAGGGGTGCCACACCAGTTAGCACTGCTGCCTCACAACACAAGGGACCTACTTTCGATTCCAGTCTCAGGCGACTGTCTGTGTGGAGTTTGCCTGTTCTCACTGTGTCTGCTTGGGTTTCCTCCGGGCGCAGGTTAAGCAGATTGGCCGTGTAGGCGGCTGTGTCTGGTTGAGATGCTCTTTGGAGAGTCTGTGTAGACGCGTTGGGCCGAATGGCCTGCTCCCACATTATAGGGATTCCATGATTCTAAGTTCCCGAAAATTGCACTGATGTGAGCAGCAGTTTTGTGCTATTTGTCGGAGACAGTCGTATAGCTGTGTACTGTTTTCCGTGACAATCGACCATCTCAAACAGCTTTGCAGCTGGCCAAGTACTTTCAAAGAACCATAGATTCCCTACAGTGTGGAAACAGGTCCTTTGGCCCAAAAGGTCCATACCGACCCTCCGAAAAGTAACCCACCCAGAACCATTCCCCTACCCTATGATCCTACATTCACCCCTGACTACTGCATCTAACCTACATAACCTTACTGTGGGCAATTTAGAATGGCCAATCCACCTAACCTGCACAACTTTGGACTGTGGGAGGAAACAGAGCACCTGGAGGAAACCATTGTAGACACGGGGAGAATGTGCAAACTCCACACAGACAGTCACCTGAGGCTGGACTTGAACCAGGGTCCCTAGCGTTGTGAGTCACCATGCCACCCACTTTTGAACTTCTGTTGCAATGTCGGAAAGACAGGAGCCAAAATGTGCACAATGCGATCCCACAGAGGGCAATATGATCATTTCCTTTTTGTGCTATAAGAATAGAAAATATCCGGAATACTCAGCAGTTCCGGCAGTGTCTGTGCACAGAGTCAATGTTTCTGTTCCATGACGTATTGTTGATTGCAGGCTACAGTTCTGACCAGAACCCCAGGGGCTAATTCCCCGTCCTTCTTCGAAAGATTGCCATAGAATCTTTCACACTTACCCAAACAAGGGAAGGGGCCCTCAGTTTAATGTCTCATCATAAATATTGACATAATAAATATTGTCCAGGACCTGTAGAGGAGAGGGAGAGTCCAATTATGACTTTGAACAAATAACTGGTAATGCATCCTCCCTCCACCCCAACAATTCCAGTCCATTACTTTAAGAAATCATAGCCAAAAGATCGGGAGCATTTCAGGTAAATGTCAGAATCACATAGAATTCGACGAAGCATTAGTTTTACGGTAGTCATAAGCCTTTACAACTGCATTGGCTAATTTGGAATTGACAAGATCAGATGTAAGCTGTACAGAAAGTCAGTTTTAATTCCAAAGCATAGAATTGAATCCAGCCCAAAACTAGACAGAGAACTAAAAGTGAATTTACTCATTTTAGAACTTTAGAAATGATAAAACGCAGAATGGGGCCATTTGGCCCATCTTGTCAATGCTGACCCAAAGACACCCCGGATGTCCTTTCTAATCCCACCTCCCTGCACACGGCCCATAGCCCTGCAGCTTTCAGCACTTAAAGTGCAGATCCAGGAACTTTTTGCTAGAGTTAACGGTCCCTATCACCAGACACCCACTACCCTCTGCGTAGAACATCTTTCCTCACATCCCCTCTAATTCTTCTACCACCTAGTTTCAATCTACGGCCCCTGGTTTTTGAACTCTCTATCAAGGGAAACTGGTTCTTCCTGTCTATCCATCGCTACCCTTCATAGTTTTGTATACCTCAATCATGTATTCCTCAAGCATTGAGTATAGGAGTTGGGAGGTCACATTGCGGCTGTACAGGACATTGGTTCAGCCACTTTTGAAATTTTGTGTGCAATTCTGGTCTCCCTCCTATTGGAAGGATATTGTGAAACTTGAAAGTGTTGAAAGTTACAAGAATGTTGCCAGGGTTGGAGGGTTTGAGCTATAGGGAAAGGCTGAATAGGCTGAGGCTGTTTTCCCTGGAGTGTTTGAGGCTGAGGGGTGACATTATAGAAGTTTATAAAATCATGAGGGGCATGGATAGGATGAACAGACAAGGTCTTTTCCCTGGGGTAGGGGAGTCCAGAACTACAGGGCATAGGTTTAAGGTGAGAGGGGAAAGATATAAAAAGGACCTAAGGGCAATGTTTTCATGCAGAGGGTAGTGTGTGCATGGAATGAGCTGCCAGAGGAAATGGTGGAGGCTGGTACAATTACAATATTTAAAAGGTATCCAGATGGGTTTATGAATAGGGTTTTGAAGGATATGGGTCAAGTGCTGGAAAATGGGGCTAGAATAGGCTAGAACATCTGGTCGGCATGGACGAGTTGGATCGAAGGGCCTATTTCCGTGCCGTACATCTCTATGACTCTATGTCACCTCTCAGCCTTCTCTGTTGCAAGGAAAACAACCCCAACCTCTCCAATCTCTCCTTGTAGTGACAATTCTCCAGCCCAGGTGACATTCTAGTAAATCTTCTCTGCCCTCTCTCCAGAGCAATTGTGACCTTCCTGTGACGTAGTGACTGGCTCTCTCCCTCTCAGCTGGAAATCAGAAAGACGTTGGCGGTGTCCTATCGCTAATGTGAGTTTCCTGTGACAGGAGCTCATGAGTGGGAATTTACACTCTCTCCCTGTGTAATCACCACATTCCAAGCAAAGCCTGTTTGGTCCCACACACAAAAGCTTGTGATCCTCCCGGATTGACTGGAGACATTGGATATTAATCTTGAGGATCATGCAGAGGGCTCACCAGGGAGGAAACCTACAGTGGGGGTGGGATAAAATTCCTTAAATGCATTTGTTAAGAAAGCGTGTTGTCAGGAGTTGCGGATGGAATTTAGTTTAGATAAACGTGTAATTTTGGGAAGTACAGTTAGGGCAGGACTTACAAGCTTAATGGTAGGGTCCTGGGGAGTGTTGCTGAAAAGGAGGTTCAAATTCATAGTTCCTTGAAAGTAGAGTGACAGGTAGCCAGGAAGAAGGTATTTGGTACACTCGCCTTCATTGGTGCATTTGGTAAAGGAGTTAGGATATCATGTTGCTGTACAGGATGTTGGTTGGGCCACTTTTGGAATACTGCATTCAGTTCTGGCCTCCTTGGTATAGGAAATGTTGTTAAACTTGAGAGAATGTGGAAAAGATTTACAAAGGTGTTGCCCGGGTTGGAGGGTTTGAGCAACAGGGAGAGGCTGAATAGGCTGGGGCTGTTTTCCCCTGGAGTGTCGGAGGTTTAGGAGTGACCTTATAGAGCTTCATAAAATCATGAGGGACATGGATAGACTGAATCGACAAAGTCTTTTCCCCAGGCTGGGAGGATCCAAAACTAGAAGGCGTAGGGTTCAGATAAGAGGGGAATGATTTAAAAAGGTCCTAAGGGGAAACCTTTTCACTCAGAGGGTGGTGCATGGATGGAATCAGCTGCCAGAGGAAGTGGTGGAGGCTGGGACAATTACAACATTTAAAAGGCATCTCATAGGGTATACGAATAAGCAGGGGTTAGAGGGATATGGGCCAGATACCTGCAAATGGAATTAGATTAATTTGTGATATCTATTCCATGGACGTGTTAGACCAAATAGTCTGTTTCCACGCAGTACAGCTCTATGACTCTATATGAGAAATGGATCTTGTGGCTTGTTAAGGAAGCATTTCACCAAGGCGGCTGGGCTCCATTGTGGAGTGTAGAGCGCTGGGCCAGGCAGAGGCTCTATGCAACCGAAAGCAGTTGAGGGCAAAAGATTGACTGTTTTCAGGAAAGAGTTGGGTATAGTTATTGGGTTTAAAGGGATCAAAGGCAGAAAAAAGGGAGAAATTGTCAGTAAGGGACTGAGTTGGATGATCATATTGAATGGTGAATGGCCTATTCCTGCTCCTGTCTTCTATGTTTATCTGATTAAATGCCCACACTTACGTCTGTCCAGAATAGGCAGTCAAATCTTTGACTCTGGATTTGCATGAGGCATACCTTCCTTTGCCAGCAGGTGTCGCAATTTGCCTGCAGATCAGCTGGTTGTGTCTCGACTCCAACCCTCTGCCTCACACTGACTAAGCAGATTATTAGGAATTAGTTTTTGCTTTTCTTGGGGATAATATTGGACAAGTGCTGTGCTAGATATTACCTCACAAACCACCTGGGGATGGGACAGGGTAAGTGGTGGGTGGAGAGGGTACAAACAAACTGGTGCCCAGATTGCAAATGTGCCCCTCCCTTTCAAATTCAGCCACGTTCCCCACTGCTGTCCTTCACTCTCATTTGAAACAGCAAAAAATTTCTTGCATTCCTCCTATAACTGAAAGCAAATGAAAACAATCATCTCTTAACAATCAAAGCTAGTTGAACATTAGGTTTAATCTCTGCATGGTGCCAATGCCATAATCTGATCTGCCTTTAGTTTGTGGTGTAATCTAACAATGAGGCTATTTTGGTTTTAATTGTGGTTTCATAAACTCTGAAGACACAAATTATGTTCTGTTTTGTGAAATGTACCAGCAACACAATTAATAGCTGGTTCCATGTCGCTTGTGACCTCTAGTCTAGAGTACAGTTGTTTGGCAGTCCCACTTTAACCTGATTGACATTTAGCAGCCCTGGACCTTTTCCCTGATTATATACCTTGAGAAGGGGGATAAATATCTAGATTGTAAACCCTCTTTACATGTCCCTCGAAACTTTGAACGGACAGGAAACTATTAAAGCTGTTAAAACAGTAAACCACCACTGACGTTTCAGGTTAAAAGGTATTTAGACCATGAAAGTGCCTCGGGGAAGGGGGTGGAGCAGGGATTGCAGGTCGGTTGGGTCTGAAGGCTGTAGGGTGAAGCAGTGTCAACCCTTTCTAGAGCACAGCACATGGCTTTGGTTAAAGCAGCAACCTGCCTGATGTGATGAAAGCTGTCAAGGCAGCTTCCAGGAAAGAAAAATGCCTTGATATCCTGTTTGGCACAATGTAGAAACCTCACTGCTAATGGAACAAAGGATGCTAAAGTGGATAGCCATGGGGCAGAAAGAGTGCAGTAATGCAAACCACCAGTTTTCCTCTTAAGTTCTGGGAGCAGCTCCGAGGGACAACATAGAAGTTTGGGGTGGCCATTCAGCCCCTCAAACCTATTCTGTTGTTCATTTACATTACAGTTGATCTGTGTTGTAACTCCAGTCACCTGAATTATTTCAAGCAGGATGCTGGGAGAACACAGCAAGTCAGGACTAAAGAAGGGTTGCACCTGAAACATTGACTTTTCCACCTCCTGATGCTGGGTCAAGTGTGTGTTGCTGGAAAAGCACAGCAGGTCAGGCAGCATCCGAGGAGCAGGAGAATCGATGTTTCTCAATCTGCTCCACCATCCTGTCTGGCCTATCACTTTTACCCCCCACCTTCATCTACTGACCACATTCCCAGCTATCTTCCTCCCAGCCCCATCCCGTCTCCCATTTATCTCTCAGCCCCCCCTTGGCCCACAAGCCTCATTCCTGATGAAGGGCTTATGACCGAAATGTCAATTTTCCTGTTCCTTGAATGCTGCCTGACTGCTGTGCTTTTTCAGCACCATTCTCTTGACTCTGAACTCCAGCAGCTGCAGCCCTCACTTTCTCCACCTCCTGATGCTGCCTGGCTTGCTGTGTTCTTCCAGCTCGTCTATCTTGGATTCCAGCATCTGCAGTATTTTTGTCTCAAACCTGAATTATTTCTGCAACCATTAACAGGTTTTGCTCTGGAAGATTTTTTTCTCGTTCCCTAGCCATTAGACATTAACTATATTTTGATTTGTTTTATTTCTGAATGTCTAGAATACTGTTGAAAGAGACACTGTTTGTCAAATCTTGCATCTGATTGTAATTTGTAAGAAATACTGCCGTATAAGCAAACCAACATTAATACCATGTAAGGGGAGAGTACAGACTGGTTGGAAAGTGTCTCTGAATAACCAACACTCTCTTCTCAGACAGATTGATATTTCTTGCAAATTATCCTGATGACCACATGATGAAAAGCTTAATCAAAAATGTGTCTTTTCTCAGCAATATTCAACCCTTTTACAATTACGACTGACTAACTCTCTATTTGATTCTCGAGTTCAGAAATGAGTAAAAGTCAAGTTTTGAAATGGAAAGGAGATATGTTTTTGCTGATGCATTCTTTGTGATGTATATGGGTGGTGGAGGGTTAACAGTTTTGCAATTGTGCTTAAAGAACGCTGTCCCTTAATCCTTAGCTGTTGAGGACTTTCACAGTTCCGCTAAAGGAATTTGAGCACAATATTGCACAGACCTTTCCCCCAGCTATCGTTGTTCTTCTGCAAACTTAACACAAACAAACATAGCAATGGGAAAGGCTGCGTTTGGCAAGAAAAGATGGCTACAAACCAGGAAGCTGATTAAAAAATACTCAAAATGTGATTTGTGGAGAGTGTGATTTAAAGCGTTGTGTTTGGGTGCAAGACCTATTGGAAAGGAGAGACTAACTTGTCACATATCTTTGAAATGTGCCTTTGGAGGGCAGAAAGGATCAACTGGACAAAAAAAAGTTACAAAGGGTGAAGTGCTGCGGGGAATGAATAAACAAAGAAATTTATTGAACGTCACTAGGAATGAACAGAGAGTTTGCATAAATATAGAAATATAGAAAATAGTTGTAGGAATAGGCCATTCTTCGTGTCGAACCTGTACTACCATTCAATATGATCATGGCTGATCATGTAATCTCAGGAGGCGAACGTGAGGACTGCAGATGCTGGAGATTAGAGTCAAGATTAGAGCGGTGCTGGAAAAGCACAGCAGGTCAGGCAGCATCTGAACAGCAGGAAAATCGACATTTCGGACAGGAGCCCAAGGGCACTTGCCTTAAACGCCGATTTTCCTGCTCCTCGGATGCTGCCTGACCTGCTGTGCTTTTCCAGCACTGCTCTAATCTTGACGCAATCTCAGTATCCCATTCCCACCCTCTCTCCATACCCCTTGTTCCCTTTAGTCACAAGGGCCATGTCTAGCTCCCTCTTGAATCTATCTAATGAACTGGCCCCAACAGCTTCCTGTGGGACAGAATTCTACAGGTTCACAACTCTCTGAATGAAGACATTTTTTCTCATCTCAGTCCTGAATGGCTTACCTACATCTAGAGAGGAAACAGACTTGGATGAGACATTGTTAAGGGAGAACTTTGAGGCTGAAGAAGAAGGAAGAGTATATCAGCATTTGATGGCCTGAGAATTGAAAGAAGCTGTTAGTAAATAAAAAGAATGGCGGAAGATAGAGAGATATAGAAAGTTTACAGAAAGCCAGGCAGAGCACGCACATTCACGCTGATTGAACATCTGAACAATCTATTTCCTGAGTGATCAAAGCCAATGTGTTCTAACTGAGCTAGACGCTGGACCTCACTGGGCCAATGGAAACAGTGACTCAGGGAGTAAAGCCCTTCCCTACATCAGTAACCTCCTTCAGGCCTACAATCAGCCAATTCCTATCGACTAGCAGAGCAGGCTTGAGGGGCCGAATGGCCTATACGTGTTCCTATTTCTTATTCCTTACAGCCGAATCCTCCAAGATCTCTGCACTTCTAATTCCAGCCTCTTACGCATTCCCGACTTTAATCGTTCGCCACTGGCAGCCTTGCTATCTCCCGCTGAAGCTCCCTTCCTAATGCTCTCCGTCTCTCCTCCTCTGCCTTCAAAAAACCTGCCTCTCTGAACAAGCTTTTGATCACCTGTCCTGACATCTCGGTGTCAAAATTTATCTAATTTCTGGCCCTGAGAGTTGCATTTAGCTCTGTTCGAGGTGCTGTATGAAAATGAGTTGTTAAGTAGTCCGTAAGAAGCTGCTTCACCCTGCACTAGCATGGATCAGTGGCTTGTTGTTTTTAGTCAGTGGTTCCTTAGTTCTTCATAAGAAATTGCTGTTCAGGTCTGCTAAATGGACCATTCTTGAGCTGTAGAGAAATGTGAAATGCACACTGCACATTTCAGTGCATTACAGAAATAATTTGACCGGTTATGGAGTCACTCTAATATGGATTGATGGGCAATCAAAATACAGCACTGGCTTTGACTGTAATAAATGTGACATTACATTAAGAGGCAAAAGGTGCGTCATTGAAGGCTGCTGAGGGTCCCTTAGACTCTGCTGGGACTCCTGATGACTTCCAGACTGGGTGTATGTTTGGTTTTATAGCGCTCTGTGTATTGTTTACAGTGCAGTTAGTTTAATAGGAGCTGGTAATTCCCCATCGTACGTTGAGCATAGTCATGTCACTCAATCACTGAGACAGGCAGTGCTTTCTTTGAAGTCTCAGTAACGGCTGGTGGTTGATGGTAGAGAGTGAAAAATCAAAGGGAGAAAAGGTGAAGGTTGCATTTATTACCAGTGATTGCAGTCTGCTCAGAAACAATGGTTGGTGGAACTTGTCTTCGAGTGGGATTTGTACTCCTGTGGATCGCATCCGGTGCTGAAAATGTGCTAACTGCACCCGTCAGCCTGTGGTGGAACCCATCCAACCTCCACTCCAGAGACCTGCTCACAAAGCCCTAGGCTGCCACTCCAATGCAGAACTGAAGGAGTGTTGCACAGTCTGAAGCACCTTCTTTCAGAGAAACCAAAGCTCTGTCTGCCCTGGATGTAAAAGATCTCAGAGCGCTGTTTCAAGGATAATAAGAGTGAGCTAGTTCCAGTGTTCTGCTCAATATTTATCGTTCAGTCAGTTGACTGGTCTTTATTACACTGCCGTTTGCTGGAGCTTACTGAGCACAAATTGGCTGCAATGCTTTTTGCATTAGAATATTGGCCATTCTCCAGAAGTAGCCCCATGGCTATACAACCCTTTGCGATGCCTTGACATTATGAAGTGGACACTGCAATTGCAAATGCTTTATTAGATTATCAATTCATTGTCCTGTCTCGATGTTTGTATCTATCTCTGTATCTACAAGGTATCGATGTCTATCAGTGTAGAATTATCAACCTTTTCCAAGTTGTATTCATCCATCCTGTAAATCCTGGTACATCCATAACTGTTTTGTTGTCACACTTTAAAGGAAGAATTGCTTAAAACAACATCTCGTTTCAGGCTGATTTCTGACGGAAAGTTGAGACTCGAGAGCATCTTTAATTTAGGAGGTAAAAACAATGACTGCAGATGCTGGAAACCAGATTTTGGATTAGTGGTGCTGGAAGAGCCCAGCAGTTCAGGCAGCATCCAAGGAGCAGCGAAATCGACGTTTCGAGCAAAAGCTCTTCATCAGGAATAAAGGCAGTGAGCCTGGAGCGTGGAGAGATA
>NC_057720.1:5782050-5799482 GCF_004010195.1 Chiloscyllium plagiosum
CTGGACTAGGGGGGGATAGGACAGTGTCGAGGTAGATAGAGATCAGTTCGGTGGGGCAGGAGCATGCTGAGACAATGGGTCGGCCAGGGTGGTGAGGCTTGTGGATCTTGGGAAGGAGGTAGAACCGGGCAGTGTGGGGTTCCCGGACTATGAGGTTGGAAGCTGTGGGTGGGAGATCTCCTGAGGTGATGAGGTTCTGTATGGTCTGGGAGATGATGGTTTGGTGATGGCGGGTGGGGTCATGGTCGAGGGGGCAGTAGGAAGAGAGGTCCTCGAGTTGACGTTTGGCTTCAGCTGTGTAGAGGTCAGTGCGCCAGACTACCGCTGCTCCCCCTTTATCCACTGGCTTGATGGTGAGGTTGGCATTGGAGCAGAAGGATTGGAGGGCTGCGCGTTGTGAGGGTGAAAGGTTGGAGTGGGGGAGAGAGGTAGACAGGTTGAGGCGGTTAATGTGTTTTCCACCTATCCACTTCACCCTCTCCTCCCTGACCTATCACCTTCATCCCCTCCCCCACTCAGTCATTGTACTCTATGCTACTTTCTCCCCACCCCCACCCTCCTCTAGCTTATCTCTCCACGCTCCAGGCTCACTACCTTTATTCCTGATGAAGGGCTTTTGCCCGAAACGTCGATTTCGAAGCTCCTGGGATGCTGCCTGAACTGCTGTGCTCTTCCAGCACCACTAATCCAGCATCTTTAATTTTCAGATCCCTCTCTCCAGTCAACAATTTAATTCTGATTGATTCTAGACTGTCTTTACTTGGCTGGGGAAGGTGGGCGTGAGTAGATGTTATAAACCCTTTTCAGTCCAAACAATACTCTGCTGGATATGACCAGTCTTCTACAGTGGGTGGCAGACTGCACAACACAGTGAGATGTTTCACTCTGAAGGGTTAAATTGTTGGCTTCTCATTGCCATTTGCTGCTCCGAGCACCCTCACCTTGTCCTCCCTCTTCCACAAAGTGACAAACATCCACAACACTGACTTGTGTATCACTTCATTGATGCATCAACTGTCCCATCCACATCTCAGGCCAAACATTGAGGCTACAGAGCTGGGGCTTTCTGCTGCAGTGAATCCATGACCCTTCCTGTCTGTAGCCCCGTGTTTCTATAGTTTCTCCTTACTGCCACCATCATTTCCAGTCTTTGAGTACGGGGGAGGACATTTGTCCCATCATGCATGTGCTAGTTTTGCCAAAAAGCTAACTAGTTCCACTCCCCTGGTCTTTTTCATTAACTTACCCTTCTCAAAGGCAAATAGGAAATGGCAACTAATACTGGTTTTCCCAGTGATGGACCACATCTCACAAATAAATTAAAAAGTTCTTCAAGTACTTATCTGACTCACTTTGGAAAGTTATTATTGAATATGTTTCCATCTCCCATTCAGGTGGGTCATAACAACTTGCTGCATGAAAAATATACCTCTCAACGTTCCCCTGCCTCTTTTAGCCTTGAACCCAGCTCCTCAGATTACCAACTCCTCCTGGCATTTTTTATGAGTGATATCAAAGTCTTTTCTAATCTTGAACGCTGCAATTAAATCTCCAACTAATGCTCTGTACTTTAACCAGTCCCAGTTTTACAGATCAGGGAAACTATGGTCCCACTGTCACCTCTGTCTCACCCATTAGTGACTCCTCCTCGACGAGAATGCAAGGTGAGGACATTTCAGCAAATCTCAGTCAGTTGCCTCAAGGTCGGCAAAGTTGTGCTCCCGACAGTGGCCATTGTGGTCAACATTTGAGAGTAGACATTTCCTATCGAAGGGAACATTTTTTTTTAGATTAATCTGAGCATCCAACTATTCTGCAAGGCCAGAAAGTACAGATAGGGGATCCAGATATGTGTGGTCTTGACAAAGACCATATTGGGCTCGAAGAGTGAATGATTTGGACTGACCTCTCTAGCCTGGTGCTCAACAATGAACAATGCAGGTGGAAGGTGTCCCAAGTTCAATCCCTGGTTGACTTGGGGGTCTTGTAATGGTGTTGCAACCATCCCCCTTGCACTAGGGTTCTTGATCCTGATCTCTGTATAATAATAGATGCAGTGACTGGACTATTAAACATCAATAGGGTTGGCCATGAACTAGTGGGGGCCATTGGGAGGACCCCTTAGCAGCAAGGGTTAAGGTATCACCTTGAGTGCTCTTGATCCATGGTGATGGAGCCTCTGGCCTTGATACACTGTCTCACCCATTTCAAATCCTCTTTCCCAAGTCATCCCACAATACGCTTATCAACCTGTAACTCAGCGATGGGATATCGATTTAGGTGAATCAATAACGAAGATCATTCTGAGCTCACTGGGGATTTTGGCCACTTATCCTCCAAACAAGGATCATCAGCGAGTGCCCTCATGGAGGGGGACAGATTTTTCATTTGTTTTGACACTGGGAATTGTCAGAATGCTGGGCACTGACTCCCTGAGGCTCTGTGATAATGTTCCCCACTGCCCTACTGAGTACGTCAATCAGTGAAGATCTGGAAGTGGCTGAAGACGATGTGGACCAACAGGGCTAACAAATGTCCTTATGTTTGAAACACTAAATCTCAATTTAGCTGGCACAATTGCGCGCAACGTGAGAAATTGACAGTGCATTACATTGGTAATTTATACAAGGCTAACCAAGTATGTTTACAGGGTCTACAAGTGTGTACATAGTTTCCTGTTTCCCTATCTCCACCCAGAGGAGGTCTTGCTGGTTTAAACAAGACCAGGAGACCCAGGAAGTATGCTTTTTGCTGCTCTTAGCTTCTAATAGCTGCTCTACAGTGTGACCTGGCTGTGCCCTTTGCAACAATTGTACCATTATTTTCTAACCTTGGCTGCAGATGCAGGAATGTTTTATATCATATTATGAATATAAATATATATTAAAATGTAGAAACACAAACAGATGTATTTTGCAGACAAATAATAAAACGTTGCTTTTCTTTTGCCGATTTGATGGTACCTAGAGTCAATGATGAAGAAACAAGACTGGCACATGGAATGGCAGTGCTAACTGTTGTCAACTCTAAGATCACTGTCAGCTACCACCATGTTTTGGGTCTACTGTATCAGAGCCACAGTGTTTGAATATTAATTTATGATGGAATTAAGCTGTATTTTGCGATTTATTGCCAGTTTTCAATGTTTCAACAATAATGTTTTCTCATTCAGTTATAAGATACAGTGAATGCAATGATGTGATGCACTGTATAATAAAACAACTCTTTTAAAGCAGTAATTGTGTAAACCATCCTTTTACACTGCTGCCCAAGTTTTCCATCATTAGTTATTTGATAATGCAGAACCTGAATGTTGCTGAAATGAAAAAAATCACACCTTGGTCAAAGCCTTCCACCTTGCATTCATCAGGACAATTCACAAGAATGCCAATTTGATGGGAAAACCAACCTTTATATTGGCATGCTGCAGTTATACAAAATCCTGGTTAGACTTCACACAGAGTACTGTGAGCACATCTGAGCACCACACCTTAGGAAGGAGAGATGGCATTGGATGGAATATAACGTAGGTTTACAAGAATGGTAACTAGACTTCAGGGATTAAGTTATGAGGCAAAATTGTACAAATAGGACTTGTTTTCTCTAAAAGGTTATGGGGTGATCTGATCAAAGTCTTTGAGGTATTAACAGGAATAGACAGGATAGATTAAGATAAACTATTTCCACTGAAAATAGAATGAGGGAGCATTGTCAAAAGATGAGGGCCAGATTGTTCAAGAGAGATGTTAGGATGCGCTTCTGCACACAAAGGGTGGGAGATGCTTGGAAATCACTTCCACGAATGGTAAGTGATGATAGATTAGTTGTCAATTTTGAATGTGAGATAGATACACTTTTGTTAAGCAGAGGGAGTTGGGCTAAAGGTAGGTATATGGAGTTAGGCCACAGATCAGCCATGATCTCATTGGGTGTTGGAACAGGTCTGAGAGGCTGAGTGGCCTACTCCCTTTCCAATGTTCCTAATGTGTTCACGGACAATGTGGATTGGTTGGCAAGTGGAATCCAATCTTTGGAGGCATTACCATGGAGAATGTATCCATTAATGCTGATTGACAGTTAACTGCCAGGCTTGTTCAAATTTGAAACCAGGCAGGCTGATTGCAAAGCAAAAGATTTTGACAAAATATACATTTTTTTGTCATTCATTCATGGGATGTGGGCATCACTAACTGGGATGGACTTTATTGCCCATTTCTAATTGCCCTGGAGAAAGGGGTGGTGAGCTATCTTGAACCACTGTAGTTCATATGGTGTAGGTACGTCAATTGTGTGGTCAGGGAATGATCTCCAGGATTTTGACTCAGTGACACTGGAGAATCTGCTTCCAAGTCAGGAAGGCTTGGAGGGAAACTTTAAGATGGTGGTGTTCCCATGTATCTGCTGCTCCTGTCCTCCAGATGCTAACATGTCTATTTCACTAAGTCAAATAAATGGATCTTCAGTATGAGAGTTGCCCTGTTTGGGTTTATGTTCGGTTCTGACAGTATGGGCAGGGTTTTGGGTTTGTGGCCCTCAGCTGAGGCTGATGAGAGCCAGACCTGTGGCCTGTTGTGAGAGTGGTTTAAATCGTGGCCAAAAGCAGACTGACTGTCCAACTGAAGATGGTGGGCAGATTCTCACAAAGCTAGAGGCCCGGTAGATCTTCCAGCTCAGAGAGAGATGAGACGATAAGTTCAGGTAAATGAGGAGCAAGACAGAGAGGGAGAAGGGGCACTTTCCACTGTGTCTGTGACATTGCAAAACTTTAGACTTATCAGGTTTGGCCGGAATGGAGTGTGCCTTACAGCAGAATGGCCTGAGATTTCCACTAAAGACCCCCAGATGGTGGAATGGGATAGGGGGAAGCAGTTTGGAGAGCACTGGGCACCAGGCTCCTGGTCAGTTTTCCAACTGGAAAATTCCAACTAGCCTCTGGCAATAGATTCTCAGTGACCATACAACCTTTTTTTATTGTCAACCTGCCAGTGAGTAACCTGGAAAGTCACTCTCTTAGCTCCAGACGTATGGAATGCTGGGAAGGGGGAATAATGCTGGAAAGAACAGCTAATGGCATGAATTCACATGACCACCTCTGTAGCTGTTACCATGGAAGGTGTGTGTAAGTGAAAGGGGCCAAGCACCATTCCTTTTTTTAATCAAAGATTAATCCATGTCAAGAATATCACCCCCTCAGCAAGGCCCAGGCTTGGAGAGAGGTATCAAACAGCTCCTCATCCAAAGCTCTGCTTGCCCAGTGGGTTATAAAATCATTTAATCTAATTGGTGCAGAAAGAGGCCATTCAGCCCCATCATATCCATCCAGGCCTCTGCATGAGCAACTCAGCCAGCCCCACTTTTCCACTCCTTCCCCGCGGGGCTGCGCATCCTATCTCTTAGATGCCTCTCCCTTTTGAAAGTCGTGAAACACCCTCAGGCGACATGCCACAGACCCAAAGCACTTGTGAGAATATTTTCCTTCATGTCACCTTCGTGTCTTTGGCTGATCAGTGTCCTCTTTCTGCTAAAAGGGGCAGTTTACTTTATTATTGTGTGGAACGTGGCTTTGCTGAAAAGACCAGCATTTGTTACCCTAATTACCCCTTTCAGAGAGGAGTTAACACTGAACTGGATGATTGTTGATTGTTGGCCAAATGGATCAATTGCAGGAAATCAGCTGTTGAGTTTGCCAACCCTCACATTCAATGGCCTGAATTGGAGCACTCTATCCAATTTGGAGCACCATAGCTCAGGAAGGATGAGGAGATCCTGGAGAGGGCGCAGATAGGTTAGGTGCATTAGTTAGGGGTAAATGTTGAGTAATAAGGTCGAGGAATGGGTCTGGTTGGGTTACTCTTTGGAGGGTCTGTGTGGACTTGGGCCAAATGACCTATTTCTACACTGTAGGGATTCTATAATTCCATGAATAGGGTCTACAAGAATTATTCCAGGGACAAGGGAATTTCAGTTACCATCAGTTAGATTGGCTGTTCATCCTCCTGAAGAGAAGGCATATTGTTTCTGATTGGTGCAGAATCAATGGGCTGAATGGCTTTTTTCTGTGCGGTAGACCTTGGTGACTCCAAGGTGTAAAGGAGATTCAATCGAGGTGTTCAATGTCAAAAGAGGTCTGCACAGGATAGATACGGGAGGCAGGGTGATGTCACTGGACTAGTAATGTTCTGGGATCTAATGTTCGAGAGTGATGATGTGGGGATGTGGGTTTGAACTTCACCAATGGTAGAGGTGAAATTTGTGTTCAATAACAATTTGGCATAAAGAGCCAGCCAAATGGTAGCCAATGGCGATTGTCATAAAAACTTATTAATGTCCTTCAGGGAAGGAAATCTTTCATCCGAACCCGTGAACAATTTCCAGCACTTTTTAGCCCATTGCTTTGATTGGTATGTCTTCTCTTCAGGAAGATGAACAGCCAATCTAACTGAAGGTAACTGAAATCCCCTTATCCGTGGGGACCCTACCTACACCCTCTCCGGGATCCCCACATCCTTCCTCAGGTGCAATGCTCCAAATTGGATAGTGTGCTCCAACTCAGGCCATTGAGTGGGAGGTGGGCAAACTCAACAGCTGATTCCTGCAATTCATCCAATTGGCAAACAGTCAACAATCATCCAATTCACTCCCTCAGAGTGGCAGTGAAACATGAAGGTGGATAGGTTGGGTGAGCAGGAGCGTGGGTACCTGCACTTGGACTGTGCTGTACATCTCTATGACTCTGTGATCAAGGGTGAGAGTTCACATGCTGAAGCTGCCAGGATTCCTGTACACGCAACTAACTAACCCTTATGGTTCTCTGGACTGAAGAATGAACCTTAGGGTCGACATTGGGAGGTTACTTCCCTCGGGCTGGGGAATCTGAGAACAATCTCAGGATAAGGCAACAATCATTTAGGACTGAGATGAGGAGAAACTCACTCGGGGGATTGTGAACATTTGGAATTCTTTACCTCTGAAGGTGGTGGAATTTCTATTGTTGAATGTATTGAAGACTGCAAGATTTTTTTGGTTGCTTAGGGAACTGAAGGAGATGAGGAGCTGGCAAGAAAATGGAGTTGGGACTGCTGATCAGCCAGAATTGTATTGAGTCATAGTAACCCTAGAGCGTGGAAAGAAGCCATTCGGCTCATTGTGTCCAGACTGACTCCCCGAAGAGTATTCCACCTAGACCTTGTCCCAATCCCCCAGCTGATTCATGGGACCCCACATATAAATGGCTAATCCACCTAGCCTGTGCCCTCGGGAATTCAGCATAGCCAATCCATCTAACCTGCACATCTTTGGATTGTGGGAGGAAACCCACACAGATATGGGGAGAATGTGCAAACTCCATACAGACAGTCACCGGAGGCTGGAATTGAACCCGTGTCGCTGATGTTGTGAGGCTGCATTGCTAGCCACTGACCCACTGAATGACAGAGTAGACACGGGAGGCTGCATGTTGCACATCTGTACCTATTTCATCTGTTCTTATTCAGTACTTCAAATATTAAGCCAAATGAATCATATTGAACAGATTGGACTGAGTGTGAACATAACACATTTCACAGAGGATTGCATTCTGACTTGTCCTCTTACAGCTCTCCAAACCTGCAATAAGTTAACCGTGACGTCAACATTATCCAACTCATCTGGCTCTGTGCATCCCGTAGAAAGCTGAGCTGTGGAGATGTTTCTCAGGCACGTTGACTGATGCCATCCACCACCTAATCCTCATGTTTTAAGGTTTGAAAGCTTGAAATTCCTGCCCTAATGGCTACGACAGTCACACAACATCAGGGGCATTGCAAGCGTAGCATTTCCATTTGGTTTTCTCCCTATTCTGTTCTGGCCTGTGAGAGTTTGGTGGAAGCAGATTGCAGCGTTCAAAAGGGAATGAGATAAACAGAACCCTGGAAACAAATGGAAGAAAGCATCACCTCATCCCGTAAATGGATGACCCTTTACTGTGAAACAGTGACCCCTTGTTGCAGAATCTGCAACAAGAAGAATTATCCTTTCCACAGCTGCTCTGTCAAGATACCTCAGGAGTTCACATGCTTTGATCACCCCAAACCCCTATGGATGTAAGACATACACATACAACCTTGCCTCACAAGACAACCCACCCTTTCCTGATATTAGTCTAAGAAACCTTCTCTGATCTGCTCTGGTGACATTTACACCCTTCCCTAAATAAGGAGAAACTGGACACAATTCTCCAAATGGCATCTCACTAGTGTCCAGTACAACTTCAACATAGCCTCCCTGCTTTTGTACTCCATTCACCTTGCAATAAATGATCAAATTCTGTCCAAATTACTTGCTGAACCTGCATATTAACCTTTTGCAATTCATGTACAAAGACATCCATTCCATCTCAGAGCTCTGCAATCTCTTATTGTTTAGACAAATACACATCTTTAGGCTTCTGCAAATTTTTCAATGTGACAATGTGCTTCATTTGTCAGATCTTTGCCCACTGACTTAAACTGTCAACATATTGGGTCTGCTATAACATGTGTTTCTTCAATGGGAATTGGCTATAACGCGATTGAAAGATTTAGATCATTATTTGGAGAACATGAGCTTTCTTTGCCTGTATTGGCTATAATGTGATTCCAGCCCCAATGGTTTAAATGGCACAGCTATTGTGCGATTTTCTTATAACACGAGATCACATGAGAATGGGAATATTGTGTTATATCAGAACTGACTGTATATCCTTTTGCAGCCTCACTTGTATCCTCTTCACAAATTACTTCTTTATATTTCTGAGCATCATCAGCAAATTCTCCACCCAAGTCACTGATATAAATCATAAAATGTTGAGGTCTCAGCATTGATCCCTGTGGCACACCAGTCATTAGATGTCTCTAAACAGTAAAATACCTGCTCATGCTAACTCTCTGCTTCAATGTAGCCAAGCAATCATCTAACTATATGAATATGCTAGCTCCGACACCATGAGTTTTATTTTCCGCAACAACCTTTTATGAGGCACTTTATCAAATGCCTTCTTGAAGTCTAAGTATAGTATATCCACCGGTTTCCTTTTATCTGCAAGACACTTGGATGGAATTCATCAGGATTTGTCATAGAGTCATAGTGATGTACAGCGTGGAAACTGACCCTTCGGTCCAATCTGTCCATGCCGACCAGATATCCCAACCCAATCTAGTCCCACCTGCCAAGCACCCGACCCATATCCCTCCAAATGCCTCTTAAATGTTGCTATTCATATACCCATCCAAATGCCTCTTAGATGTTGCAATTGTACCAGCCTCCACCTCATCCTTTGGCAGCTCATTCTATACATGTACCACCCTCTGTGTGAAAATGTTGCCCCTTAGGTCCCTTTATATCTTTCCCCTCTCACCCTAAACCTACGCCCTCTAGTTCTGGACTCACTGACCCCTGGGAAAAAACTTTGTCTATTTATCCTATCCATGCCCCTCATAATTTTGTAAACCTCTATAAGGTTAAAGGAAAGCATATCAAACGCCTTCTTC
The DNA here is from genome assembly GCF_004010195.1 of Chiloscyllium plagiosum. NCBI lineage: Eukaryota > Metazoa > Chordata > Chondrichthyes > Orectolobiformes > Hemiscylliidae > Chiloscyllium > Chiloscyllium plagiosum. The sequence continues at coordinate 5,791,557 of NC_057720.1, forward strand.
ACTATCCTATCTACCTGCGACTCCACTTTCAAGGAGCTATGAACCTGCACTCCAAGGTCTCTTTGTTCAGCAACACTCTCTAGGACCTTACTATTAACTGTATAAGTCCTGCTAAGATTTGCTTTCCCAAAATGCAGTCAGCCAGCATTTCTAACGATTTGCTCAGTACTATTTCTGTAGTGACTGCAATTTTCCTAAATTCCTCCTTACCTGCCATTTCCTCATCTACAGTTACGTCTGGCATATCAATTGTATATACAATCGTAAAAACTGATGCAAACTAACTATTCAATTGACAGTCAACTCCTTACTTTTCATTGTTAGTTCCCCAGAATCACTTCTTGAACTAGTGCTTGTTTATTTAATTAATTTCTTTCCTGACACAAATTGGATTCTTAATTCTCAATCCCATTCCCAGTGAGTATGAGGTTCAAACCCCCTTCCCCCTTCTTCTGATTCAGTGTCGAAAGGGAGCACTCTGGCCGCCTTGGGATATGAAGAGTTAACACATTGAAAAAGCAGCAAACACTCTTCTGAAGTTAGTGCTGAAAGGCAGTTTAAAGGGAGCTCTATCTTGTAGCTAACCCATGCTGTGTGTGTTCGAGGAGTGTAAGATACTGACACTGGAAGGGAGCGGGGTTGGGGGGGGAAGGGCGGCTGACTGAAATGCAAAATGTTCACCTCCCAGCACGAACATCCCTCAGAAAAATATCGTGAACATGATATTTGGCAGTGATCAAGTGTTGTAATGATGAATTGCACAGAGAAAGCATTGCAATGATATTTGTGATGTAGTTTCCCTCTTGAGAAATGTTTTACAGTGAACCACTTTCCAATGAAACCACAGCGGAATAAGTCAATTGCTATTTGCAATGACAGCTATAGGCATTTTGTGGGGATTTTGGTCATTCCTGCAATTCAGATAAAATAGTGAACACTTGCGTCTGACTGATTTGACAGAAAAGCACCGAAATCCATGGAATACTTAGGTGGAATATAGGGCAATAGGTGGGAGATGCCCATTAGACCAAAGGAGAAAATGATAGCGATTAACTGAATGCAATTTGAACTTTGCAGCAGTGTACCGTGCAGGCAAAATGGTCACTGCAGACCTTATGGTGAGAGAACACCTGCAAAGCTGGTGGCCTAGGAATTATGGGATCTCAGTGCAGCAACAATGAAGGAAATGGGGTAGGTACTGGTGGAGTAGCAATACTAGGAATTCCTGAAGAAGGGCATGTGCCCGAAACGTCGAATCTTCTGTTCCCTAGATGCTGCCTGACCTGCTGTGCTGTTCCAGCAATAAAGTTTCAGCTTTGATCTCCAGCGTCTGCAGACCTCACTTTCTCCTCCTAGGAATCCAGAGACCCAGGCTAATGCTTTGAGGACATGGGTTCAAATCCTGCCAGCACAGATTAAGTTAGACTGGTGTGTGACTGGAAATGAAAATGTTCTCATAATGTTCATTCATCCATTCACAGGATGTGGGTGTTGCTGGCTAGGTCACCATTTATTGCCCATCCTTAAATGTCGTGGAGAAGGGTGAGTTGCCTCCTTGAACTTCTGCAGTCCATGTTGCCTAGATTCAGTGTTGTTAGGGAGGGAGCTCCAGGATTTTAACTCAGCGACACTGAATGAATGGCTACGTATTTCCAGGTCAGGATGGAGAGTGGCTTGGAGGGGAACTTGCAGGGGATGGTGTATCTGCTGCTTCTTGATCTTTTAGATGGTGGCTGTCCCAAGTTTGAAAAGAAGGGGCTGTCAGAAAGGTTTGGCTTGTCCCTTCACACTATTGCAGAGAATTCACTGAGAATGTTTTACTCACGTTTCTCTTTGTGACTTGATCTGTGACTGCATAACTCAGAGGTCAAGAGTGTTTTCTTGGGGTTTGGGGGGAGGCATCCCTCCATGACTCATATATATTAGCTGAGTAGGTGGGTTAGTAATAGATCTTCTCCACACCATGTATCAGAGCACAGAAAGGAAGCTTTACCCTGCTAATCTCCCCATTCTGCAATTCTGGTCTCCTTCCTATCGGAAAGATGTTCTGAAACTTGGAAGGGTTCAGAAATGATTTACAAGGATGTTGCCAGAGTTGGAGGATTTGAGCTACAGGGAGAGGCTGAACAGGCTGAGGCTGTTTTCCCTGGAGTGTCGGAGGCTGAGGGGTGACCTTATAGAGGTTTACAAAATTATGAGGGGCATGGATAGGATAAATAGACAAAGTCTTCTCCCTGGGGTCGGGGAGTCCAGAACTATAGGATATAGGTTTAGGGTGAGACCTAAGGGGCAACATTTTCACACACAGGGTGGTGCATGTACGGAATGAGCTGCCAGATGAAGTGGCCGAGACTGATACAATTACAATATTTAAAAGGCATCTGCTGGAGCTGAGATTATTTTTGCATGTGTGTGTTATTTTCTAAGAAGGGTGGTTAGACATATTTGCACCAGAGTCCACCACTTTTGGTGGCTGGTGTCCTTCTACTGGGGTTAGAAGGTGGGTGTGGATGAGGCAAGGTTTCTGCACCTTTATCAGTAAATTCATTCATCACCACCAGGGCTGGGGTCCCTGTTAGGATTGGCAGCCCACTCCCAACAGCAGCCAAGTCAAGAGATATGAGGCTTGGAAGAGCCATTGCCTCAGTCATGACCATTGCTGATTGGGGAATGGAACCCCAGGCAGCCTTTAGCCAATACTGATGGCCCCCCTTTCACCACAGAGTCATAGAACCATAGAGATGTACAGCACAGATTCAGTCCTTGTAGTCCAACTTGTTCATGCCAACCAGATATCCTAACCTAATTTGCCAGAACTTGGCCCATATCCTTAAACCCTTCCTATTCATTTGCTGATTTATAAGGAGCAAACTGTGAGGTGTTTATTTCAGTGCATTTGCAACAATGAAGGAAATAACTCCAGCTTTCTCTAGATTATAATCCGGGAGAAAATATTAACTCAGCAAAGTATTAGTTTAAAAGTAGTTTAGCTGAGCAACAGTTGAATTTGGAAAAAAAATGCAGATCGATAGTCAAAGTCACTTCTCACATAAATTGTGGTTTCCTCCTGGATCAGTAATGGCTAGTTGAATCTTTTTTTCTGGAGACAGTAGTAATGATTCAGACCTTTCCCTGAAATATCCTCCACTAGTATTAAGAGGGCCATGAGGCCTTCTAGTCATTAGCTCCCAAAGTTTGATGAGAAGAGGTCTAGAGGAACAAAGAGGAAGGGCAAAGGCTTTTGCTGATATGGTAAGTTCTGTATCACTGCATTCAAAAGAGAAACCCAATATTTATTTATACCTGCAACTGGGAGACACCAATCAAGCATCTGGCAATTTACACAAGTGTAAAAGTGTTGCTGTTGCCCTGTGGAAAATGTCATTTTTACAAAGTTCAGGTTATCCAGCTGATGCTCCAAATTAATATTTCAGATAATACGTCTTGATATCAGTATTATAATCTAGAGAAAGCTGGAGTTATTTCCTTCATTGTTGCAAATGCGCTGAAATAAACACCTCCCAGCTTGCTCCTTATAAATCATCAGATGCACTGATATAATGCACAGACTGTTTCATTTCTAAGTTTCACGTTGGTTCTGTTACAAAGTTATTAATGAAAAGCATTCTAACAAATCCAAGAACTTTGATCAGATGATGGTTTAGAATATCATTCCATTCTAGCCAACTGACTGCCCTTTTGAGGTTTAACCCTGTTCTTCCTCATGTTACAACAGCGAAGATGACTTTAGATAAGGTTCGGATCTCTGCAACAAAGCCATCTTTGTCCCCCAGTTACTACAAAAAGCTGAAACATTCTGAAGCATGCACTGGATAAGGATTTGAATATGACTGCTCACTTCCCCAATTCTAACCGAGCAAACCACAAAATGAGTCTTAATTGACGAGGAAAGCAAAAAGGAGAATTTTTCTTCTAAAACTGCTCATTTGTTTTCTCTTTCAACAGCAACCTGCATTTGTATATAGCCTTAAACATAATGGAAAATCCCAAAGTGCTGTGTATGAGTGTTATAGAACACAGCATGACAATGACCCACAGAAACACTGTGTAATATATTTTAGAAGCAATGATCCAAAGATTGGTTATGACGTAGGTTCAAAGGAGTGTAACAAAGGAGGCGTAGAGAGGTGGAGGAGTTCAGGAAGTGAGGGTCCCAGAGTTCAGGGCTTAGGTAGATGGATGCGCAGCAGTTTAGTATGGAGCAATTCAAGTAATAACATTCTAGAGTCGGAGATGATTATTGGAGCATAATGATCCAGAGACTTAGAGGGAATAAAACAGTTACAAATAACAGGTACTTGAAAACATAAGTTAAATGACAATGGCTTCCATTTTGAAGGGGAATCACAATGTGCCATTCACATGCTTTAACCATTTTTCCTTCTGAAAGCTTTCTAGAACATACAATCCCTACAATGTGGAAGCAGGCCATCCAGCCTATTGGGTCCACACTGACCCTGCAAAGAACATCCCATTCAATCTCGGCATTTCCCATGGTTAATCCACAAAGCTTGCACATCTCTGGACAATTTAGCTTAGCCAATCTACCCCAATGTCACATCTTTGGGCAGCCAGAGGAAACCCACGCAGCCAGTATATAAACTCCACACAGACAGTCGCCTAAGACAGAAAGTGAACCCAGGTCCCCAGCGCTGTGAGACAGCAGTGCTAACCACTGAGCTCCCGTGCCACCCCAGCTTGGAGGAGGTTACAGACATAGGGAAGGTTTCATGAGGTATTGAGGGCTTGAAATCAAAAATGAGAACTTTAAAACTGGAGGTGTGGCTGACTGGAAACCAGTGAAAGAGGAGTGCCAAGCCAACAGAATGAGTGATCAGACAGCAGTAGGAAAAGGGGCAAGAGTCCCATGCTAACCCCTACCCCATCCACTCAGTCAACAGCGGCAAGGTTTCAGGTCTGAGACTTCAGCTCTGGTCTGCCTGCTGAGGGGGACACAGGAGACTCTGCATATTATTCAAATGTGCCCTGGCCCAATGTTTCCTTACAGTAACAATTTAACCCTTTATCGTGGTCAGCTTGCTGCTTCATTTGTCTGTGTAACAATTGCTTCATGTCAGAGGAAAGGGCTTTGAGATGGGCAACACCAGGACACTCGATAAACGCACAGGCCATTGATCCTTCATCCATCACCATCTACAAATAGGGTGGAAGCTGCTGATGAGTTGAAAACACTTTGGGAAGTTTAGTGCTGGATTATGTCTTGTGCAATAAGCTGGTGGGCTGGCATGGTGGCTCAGTGGTTAGCACTGCTGCCTCACAGTGCCAGGGACCTGGGTTCAATCTCAGCCTTGGGCGACTGTGTGGAGTCTGCACATTCTCCCCATGTCTGCATGGGTTTACCTCCAGGTGCTCCGGTTAGCTCCGACAGCCCCAAGGTGTGCAGCTTAGGTGAATTGACCACGTTTAATTGCCCATAGTGTTCCGGGATGAATAAGTTAGGGGTAAATGTAGAGTTCTAGGGTGTGAGTCTGGGTGGGTTACTCCGTGGAGAGTTGGTGTGGACTCGTTGGGCTGAATGGGCTGTTTCCACTCTGTAGGGACTTTATGAAAGTTATCAGCAGGCAGTAAATACTTGTATTCTGCTTCTTGAAACTCTACACTTCATGCATGCGTGACGAGTTAAAGTTTGGACTTGAAATTTTGGATTGCTTTGTGGTATTTTCTGATTGGTTGTGGTGAGAAGAATGGTTTCCCAGCCGTGTGAGTATTCAGGGAGAGCAGTAATTGGCACGCTTACCTGTCCATGACATCGTTTGGAGGAACAAGAAAAAGTGAACAAAGACAGAACAAGAAAGAGAAAAGGGAGCAACAACAATTTGTAAGAAAAGTTGCATTTATTTATCTGCGTACATGACCCTGACATAACCCTTTAACCAAAAGAGACATCATTGACTGTGCTACACCCTGCCAGTATTGCTTTAGAGTGTCAGCCGAATTTAAAATGCTGCTGATTTTAACCCACTGCTATCTGACCTAAAAGCAGGTGTGTCATCACATTTGTAGAGGCAAACAACAGAGGCCATTTGACCCATCATGCCTTTACTGGTTCTTTAAAGAGCTGTTCAACAAATTCTACTGCCCTGTTCTTTCCCCAAAGCCTTGGCAAATGCGTCTTTTCTCTTAAGCTATTGATTCAATTTACTTTTGGATGTTACTATTGAACTTTCCTTTGCTGCCCCTTCAGGCAGTCCTGATGAAGAGCCTATGCCCAAAACATCGATTCTCCTGCTCCGCGGATGCTGCCTGACCTGCTGTGCTTTTCCAGCACCACACTCTGGACTTTGATCTCCAGCATCTGCACTCCTCACTTGCCCCTTCAGGAAGTGAAATCCATATATTGAAAAGTCTTAAATCATAATATTGTTCTCGGCTTGTTTGGTAGCTGGAGTGCAGAGCAGAATAAGATTTATTATTTAACATACTGTCACTTGTTGCTAGGTACAGTGAAAAATGGATAATGTTGCCACATCCTGGCACCATCTTGGATTGCAGAATAAATTTCTGAATAATTTGTAGAAATGGTAAAATAATGAATAAAATCAATGTTGAATTGATATTCTTAGAACTGAAATAGCTGCAGAAGTTCATCTTTCCCTCTCAGTAGGCTTCACCCTTGTTGCTCCCCAGTCACCACCGTCCAATATCTTCCCCGGGTCCTGGCAATGTCACCTTTTCTGCCACCACCAACACCATCGCGTTTGCTTCTGCCGCATTCGAACTGGAGATGGTCATGCTGAGTGGGTGCCACACATCCTCTGATGCTGGACATCGACTAATGGGTCCTCACTCTGAGACAACTGATGGGGTCCTGTCTCCGACGCAATCGATGGGGTCCTATCTCTGAGTCAAACAATGGTGTCCATTGTAATGGAGATGGAAATGTGTTGCTGGAAAAGCGCAGCAGGTCAGGCAGCATCTAGGGAACAGGAGAATCGATGTTTCGGGCATTAGTCCTTCTTCAGGAAATCTATCAAAGAAAAAGAGAGAGTCTATAAAGTGGCCAAGAGCATGGGGTTCCTGAAGAAGGGCTCATGCCCGAAACGTCGATTCTCCTGTTCCCTAGATGCTGCCTGACCTGCTGCGCTTTTCCAGCAACACATTTCCATCTCTGATCTCCAGCATCTGCAGACCTCACTTTCTCCTCTCCATTGTAATGGACCAGACTTTATAAAAAAATCTTAAAGTAAGGGAACACTTAGGAAGCAGCGATCATAATATGGTAGAGTTCAGTCTGCAGTTTGAAAGAGAGAAGGCAAAATCGGATGTAATGGTGTTATAGTTAAATAAAGGGAACTATGAGGGCATGAGAGAGGAACTGACGAAAATAGACTGGAAGCAGAGCCTAGCAGGGAAGACAGTAGAGCAAAAATGGCAGGAGTTTGTGGGTAAAATTGAGGACACTGTACAGAGGTTCACCCCCAAGAAGAGAAAGATTATCCGGGGAGGAATTAGACAGCCATGGCTGACAAAGGAAGTCAGGAAACCTATCAAAGAAAAAGAGAGATCCTATAAAAGAGAGATTGGATGGGGCGGTGTTTGTGCAGTGTGTCCAGGAAGCTTTTCTAACTCAGTATGTAGATTGTCCGACCAGAGGAGAGGCCATATTGGATTTGGTACTTGGTAACGAACCGGGACAAGTGATGCGCTTGTTAGTGGGTGAACATTTTGGTGACGGTGACCACAATTCTGTGACTTTCACCTTGGTTATGGAGAGAGATAGGTGCGTGCAACAGGGCAGGTTTTACAATTGGGGGAAGGGTAAATACGATGCTATAAGACAGGATATGAGGAGCATAATTTGGGAGCATAGGATGTCAGGGAAGGATGTCGTGGAAATGTGGAACTTTTTCAAGGAACAGATACGACGTGTCCTTGATACGTATG
>NC_057720.1:5801085-5816667 GCF_004010195.1 Chiloscyllium plagiosum
GGGATGCTAAATGTCTTCAAGGCAGAGATTGATAAATTCTTGATGTCACAAGGAATTAAGGGCTACGGGGAGAATGCGGGTAAGTGGAGTTGAAATGCCCATCAGCCATGATTGAATGGCGGAGTGGACTCGATGGGCTGAATGGCCTTACTTCTGTTCCTATGTCTTGTGGTCTTATGGTCTTATGGTCCTGTCTCCAAGTTGACCATTCAGCCCATCGAGTCTGCTCCGCCATTCAATCATGGCTGATACATTTCTCAACCCCATTCTCCGCTTTCTCTCCAGATTCATTGATCCCCTTGATAATAAAGAACCTATCTATCTCCATCTTAAAATGACCTGGCCTCCACAACCTCTGTGACAATGAATTCCATAGATTCACCACTCATTGGTTGAAGAAATATCTCCTTATCTCTGTTCTAAAAGATCTTCCCTTTACTCTAAGGCTGTGCCCTCGGGTCAGAGTCTCTTCTACCAATGGAAATATCTTCCCAACATCCATTCAGTCCAGGCCATTCAGTATTCTGTAAGTTTCACTTAGATTCCTCTTTCATCCTTCTAAACTCCATTGAGTATAGATCCAGAATCCTCAAATGTTCCTCATATGTTCCTGAGCTGGAAAACCAACAATGGAGCCATGTGGATATGGCAGAACCCATTGCAAGAGCCATGAGGAGCAGAGACCTGCAATCAGGAGCCAAGCACTACTGACCTCACCACCGCCATTTTGGAAGTGATGAATAATGCCAAAAGTCTGTATTAACAGTGGTAATTCATGGACAGCCTGCCTCTTTAGGAGAAAATGATGACTGCAAATGCTGGAGAGTCAGAATCGAAAAGTGTGACATTGGAAAAATACAGCAGGTCAGGCAGCATCTGAGGAGCAGGAGAATCGATGATTTGGGCATTAGCCCTTCATCAGGAATATGGAGGGTGGGGAAAGGGGCTGAGAGAGTCAAGGGGATTGGTGGGAAGGAAAATGGACAGATAGTACAGGTCAAGAGGGTGGTGCCGAGTTGGAGGGTTGGATCTGGGGTGAGGTGGGGAGCGGAGACGAGGAAACTGGTGAAGTCGACATTGATCCCGTGTGGTTGGATGGTCCCAAGGCAGAAGATGAGGTGTTCTTCCTCCAGTTGTTGGGTGGCTCGGATTTGGCGGTGGAGGAGGCCCAGGACTTGCATGTCCTTGGCGAAACGGAAGTGGAAGTTGAAGTGGTTGGCCACAGGGCAGTGGGGTTGCTTGGTGCATGTGTCTCAAAGATGTTCCTTGAAACATTCCACTAGCTGGCGTCCTGTCTTCCAATGTATAGAACACCATATCTCCCCTCCCTCCACCTCATCCCAGATCCAACCCTCCAATTCCGTACCACCCTCTTGACGTGTTCCTACCTGTCCATCTTACTTCCCACTTATCCACTGTACCCTCCACACTTGGCTATCATAATCACCCCTCACTTGCACCCACCTATAGCCTTCCTAGCTACCTTCCCCCAGCCCCACCCCACCCTCCTATTTATCCCTCAGCTCCCTTCTCCCCGCCATTTCTGAGGAAGGGATGATTCCCGAAACATCGATCCTCCTGCTCCTCGGACGCTGCCTGACCTGCTGTGCTTTTCTAGTGCCACATTTTTCCAGTTTGCCTCTTTACATTGTTCCACACCTATGAGGTAGATTCCCCCACATGGTATATGTCCAATTGTTTCTCTAATTAAAAGGTACATCTGTGGACTATTTCTAATTGTCTTCCCTTACCCTAGATGGTCCATTCCAGCTGGAAATCTGGCCAACTGGTCGAGGTTTAAGTCACCTCTCTAACATTATCGCCCTTCCTGTTCACTACCGAGTGAATGAAATGTAACTGAGGTGAATGTGGGAAGTTCGCACTCACATTTGGAGGGACACTTGTGACCAACTTTCTAACACTTCAATTGTTTCTCAGGAAAGAATCGTGTTTTCCTTTTGAGATCACTCACTTCATCCCCAAGATGGGATGCTCCTTAATCAGTGACAACAATCGCTTATCGCTAATTGCCCAGGGGGCAGTTAAGAGTCAACCACATTGCTGTGGGTCTGGAGTCACATGTAGGCCAGACCGAGTAAAGACGGCAGTTTCCTTCCTTAATAGACATTCATGAACAAGATGGGCTTTTCTGGCAATCAACAATGGATTCATGGTCATCATTCGACTCTTAATCCCAGATTTCTTTATTGAATTCAAATTCCATCATCTGCCCTGGCACAATTTGAACCCATGTCCCTGAACATTACCTGGTTCTCTGAATTAACAGTTCAGCAATAATGCCATTGCAGTGGGTCTGGAGTGACATGTAGACCCTGTAAGGATGAGAAATTTCCTTCCCTCCAGGGAATTAGTAAACCAGATGGGTTTCTTTTGTCACCAATGGCCAACAATGTATGGTGCATACCATTAGGCCAGCTCTCTAATCCAAGATTTTACTTGAATTCAAATTTCACTATCTGCCATGGTTAAATTTGAACCCATGGCCCCAGAATATTAGACTGGTCCAGTGGTATTAACACTTTGCCTCCAAATGTATGAAAGCCTTTCTGGTTTTCTCCATAAATCTCTTGTGAGTTTTTGTTTTGAATCCCTAGATGGGATGTTGGTGAGGCTAACAATGTCAATATTTATTGTGACACAGTGGCTCAGTGGTCAGCACTGCTCCCTCACCGCACCAGGGACCTGGGTTAGATTGAAGCCTCAGGCGACTGTCTGTGTGCAGTTTGCATGTTCTCTCCATGTCTGTGTGGGTTTCCTCCGGGTGCTCCAGTTTCCTCCCATAGTTCAAAGATGTGCAGGTCGGGTGAATTGGCCATGCACAGTGTCAGGTGCACTAGCCAGGGGTAAACGTAAGGGAATGGGTCTGGGTGGGTTTGTCTTCGGAGGGTTGGTGTGGACTTGTTGGGCTGAATGGCCTGTTTCCACATTGTAGGGAATCTAATCTTATGTCTATCCCTAAATGCTCCTGAAAAGGTAACCGTGAGCTGCCTTATGGAAAACAATTGGATGGTTTGCGAAGCCATTTCAAAGGTCATTTGAAGCACATCACTGTGCATCTGAAGTCAGATGTAGTTCAGATCAAATAAGATAGCAAATTAGAGAGCAAGATAGATTCCTATGCCATCTGATATATTAATGGTTACCATGACTGAGACTGGATTTTTATCCCGGGCTTCATTTAATTATTTTAATTTGAATTCTCCTATTGCCATGGTGAGAATTGAACTTAACATGTTTTTTTAAGAAAACCATCATTGATTGATATGTAGGCATCAGTAGCAAGGTCAGCTTTCATCATCTATGCTTAGAAGGAGGGCATTCTAGGACTTTGACCTAGAGACCATGACGGAATGGTGATATTATGCCAAGTCAGGGGGTGAGTGATTTGGAGAGGTGAGTCAAAGTCTCACATGAAAGTATTGCATCCCCTTGTTCCACTATTGTTGTAGACCACAGTTTCTCTTCTCTTTGCAATCAGGAATTAGGAATGAAGGGCTAATGCCCGAAATGTCGATTCTCCCGCTCCTCGGATGCTGCCTGACTTGCATTACTTTTCCAGCACCACACTCTTGACATAAGACTTAAGAGGTCCGTTCAGGACCCTAATAATAGTAGAGAAGAAACTGTTTTTCACGGCTGGTGAGACTGTAACCTCAGATCCACTCTCTTGCCTCCCCCTTTGTTTAACAATAATCTATTTATCTCTGCCTTACATTGTTACCTTCATCTTCTCCAGAACAGAATGTCACAATTTCCCAATGTCAAAGGAAATATTTTGCCCCATCTCTGTTTAAATGGCGGCCCCTGGTTTGTAAACAGTGACACCTAATTTTAGGTTCTCTGACAAAAGCAAACATCCTTTCCACATCCATTCTGTCAAGATCCCTCAGGACTTTGCTTCAATCAAGCTACCTCTGATCATTCTTCTAAGCTTTAGACGATACATGCTGAGTTTGTCTAACCGTTCAATGTAAGGCAACAGCCCCCATAATTCTGAAAACCAAAAAAGCTAGGAAATCACAGCAGGTCAGGCAGCATCCATGAAGAGAGAGTAAACTAACGTTTCGAGTCTAGATGTCTCTTCATCAGAGCTGAAGTGAAGTGTGGAGGGGGCAGTATTTATACAACAATGGTCAGGGGTTGTGGAGCGCTGGGAAAGAAAGGCTGTTGATAGTTCAGATTAAATGATTGAAATATGAGAATGGCAGAACAATGGTGTGTCTAACTGACAGACTGGAAAGAACAGATAGTCTCACTGGGGTGGGGGAGAGGACAGAGAGTATGGTGACAGAGAATGTAATAAGTAAAGCTAAAAGAAAGGGAAGGAATGGATTCATAAACTGAAGGTGTTGAACTCAATATTGAGCCCAGAAGGTTTTAAATTCCATAGATTAGACGAATGAGCCATCTCTGAACTACCTTTGATAGATTTACATCCTCATCTATACAAAAAGAGAACCTTCTGAACTATCAATTTGACTCTTATGTAGCAGCCCTTAAGTAAGTAACTCATTAGGAGTTCAATGTAGTTCTTAGAGCTTAAGGGATCAAAGGATATGGAGAGAGAGCAGGATCAGGGGACTGAATTGGATGATCAGCCAGGGTCATATTGAATGGCAGAGACCTGAATGGTTTATTCCTATTTATTATATATTACTAACTTGCTGTCTGCTCACTGCTTTATTTGTCTTGGAAAACGTGCTCTCTCCCCAAGTACAATTTGTTTCGATGGCTCTCTTTCTGAGATGTAAATTTTAATCTACTGCAGAGATTGCTTATGCAACTGAATGGGCCAGTGTTGCTGTATATCCCTGGATGAATACATGAATAGGAAGGGAATAGAGGATACGGATCCTGTAAGTGAAAACAATTTACAATGGAAGGGCAAAATGTGCCGGCACAGGCTTTGAGGGCCGAAGGGCCTGTTCTTTGTTCTTTCTTTGATCTAGCCCGGGTCTGTTCTTGTATTTTGGGCTGGACAATGCTTTGGAGATTGAGGCTAATACTACTCCCTACCCCAGTCCATTGCTTACAAACCTCAAGCCATCTTTGCAAACCATATTGCCTGCTGCTTCCACAGCTAGGATTTTCTCTTCTAGACTGGGAATTGGGATTGATGTTATCAACTTGGATCATTGATGATGCATGTGTCTTTTCTGCAAGGGAACTGTGTATATGAAGTTTCAGACCTGACCCCAGTCTGTCCAACACATGATTTAGAATCTAGGCCATTACTTGCGATATGAGAAAATAACTAATAGGGTATTTACATCCTCCCACAGGATAAAACCAGGAATCACTGAAGTAGTAATTTTTAATTGATCGAGCTAGTGTAGAAGTGGCACTTGTCAGCTAATGAGGTCTGCCAGTCTCAGCAGGGTAACAATTGCACTCAATTAATATTTGGAAAAACCTCTGGATGGATGGTCTTAATGAGCTGCATATCCTTTGTGGCTTGGAGACTGATGCTTACAAAAAAATGTAAGAAATTTAGCGACAGAAAAATGACCGTTTGACCCAGACCTTTTACAGAGATCAAACCCATGTGTTCACCGTCAGATAGGCAGACCTTAATTTACATAGCCCCATTGCACAATTTCGGGACATTTTAAAGCAGCTTACAAGTAATGTTTTAAGTTTGGTCAGCACTCCAATGTGGAAGACCTACAGTCATGCTGTGTGATGTAACTTTAGTTCTTCATCTCTCTATTCTGTAGCTACAGATTGTACCTAGGCACTTAAGATAGCATGGTGGCTCAGTGGTTAGCACTGCAGCCTCACAGTCCCAGGTTCAATTCCAGCCTTGGGTCACTGTCTGTGTGGTGTTTGCACATTCTCCTGTGTCTTTGTGGGTTTCCTCCTGCAGTCCAAAGGTGTGCAGGTCAGGTGAGTTGGCCATGTTAAATTGCCCATAGTGCTAGGTGCATTAGTCAGAGGGAAATAGGACTGGTTGGGCCAAAGGCCTGTTTCCACACTGTGGGGGATGTAATCTAAACCTAAGATGGTGCTGTAAGTGGTGAACTTTTCACTGTACTCATTTGAGTGCATGTGACAATAAAGCTAATTCAATTCAATAGCCATTTATAAGGAAAAGTTGTTTGTGGTAAAAGGGATTTTTTTGCACAGGATAATTACGAACTAATTGCATTGCAGTTACACCCAAAACATTGACTTCTCCACCTCCTGATGCTGCCTGGCTTCCAGCCTCCTGCCTGCTTGGATTCCAGCGTCTGCAGTGCTTTTGTCTCTAGTTACATGCAGTCCAGGCAATCATGACAGACTTCCCACCTGAAAAGACATTAGGGAACCAGATGGGTTTTTAAAACAATGGCAACATTAGACAAGCTTTTAATTCCACTCATAGTAGGATTTGAACCCATTTCCTCAGAACATTAATCTGCGTCTCTAAATTAATTACCCAGTGACATTAACACTACACCTTGCCTTCCAAACAGTAAGGTCCAGTTGGCTTAAGTGCTCAATGTGAGTCTGAAATGAGACTTGACCTTTTAAATCAGAAAGGGCCAGTGCTAGTCAGTTAATATTAGAATAATCGATCTTTGAAAACAAATTTCAGTGTGTCCCAAATCCAATTATAATGATTGTATCACTAGCCTTCCTTGATCAATAATTTGTCGATTCCAATTTGTCAGATGACAACAATAGAGGGACAAATTTTCCTGGGTTAGCTCCTTTGCTAATTTTGAAAGTTTTAGTTTGGTCATGTCAAGTTCCCCAAGGATAAAACAATAATTGATCTTCAGTACAATCTTCATAATGCCTAATACATTATGTCATCTTTGCATCTTGCTACTGTACCTATGGGGTGGGCAATGCTGACCTTGATAAAAATTCCGCTCTCGTTGGTTGGAATTCAAAATAGCCCATTTATATATCAAATTACCAGAAATACACCCAGGGCTCCATCTCAGGTCAGAGACACAGTTTGCACAATCCTGTGACCCAGAGGGATTTTAATGTTTTAATAAAGTAAGTCAAAGGTTACAGTAGACAGGCAGGAAAGTGGACTAGGGCCACAATTAGGTCAATCATGATCTTGTGGAATAGCTGAGCAAGTTTGAGTCAGTTACTCCGTCCCCTAGTTTATTTTATATTATGATAATGCTATTACTCATTCATGATACAGTTGTGGGGCTAGCCTGAGCTCTGTAGCTGTGCTCACACTTGATGAAAGGTCCCCACCTGAAACATTGACTCCCCTCCTTCTCTGATGCTGCTTAACCTGCTGTGCTTTTTCCAGCTCCACTCTTTATTAAATCATACTTGAGTGAACAGGTTATAAGTTCAAACCCACTCCAGAAACGTGAACCCTTTCCGTGCAGTTCGGTGTGTTGTATATTTTATATTTCAGAGACAACAAAGTGTGTAGCATGTTTTATTTAAAGTGCTTTACAATGTCTGCTTGATGTGTTCAGCTCTTTCTGTTGACTTTTGTCTTGCTCCACTCCCAAGTTTAACGAACCAAGCACAGTGAGCAACAACAGTAGGCAGACTCACATTCACATAGTCTAACACAGAATGATTGAATATTAACTGTCAGAGGTGCTGCCTTGCTGATGAGTCTTTATACCAAAGACTCATCTGCTCCTGCTGTCACATAACTAGACAGATCTCCCAAGATATCTGTAAAAAGAACAGAGCTTTTCCCTTAATAAAAACTGAAATAACTGAGGATACTGTAAAACGGAAACAAAAGCAGAAATTGCTAGAAAAACTCAGCAAGGCTAGCAACATCTATGGAGAGAAATCAGAGTTAATGTTTCGGGTCCAGTGTCCTTTCTTCAGCACTGAAGAACAAAGCACTTCTCTTGATCTCCTCTTTAATTAGCAATGTTGAAGAATAGACTATCCAGTTGTTAATCACGTGACTTTTTGTGTGACCTAACTCTGTGCACATTGGCTATTGTGTTCTTCTGTATTACAGCAGTCACTACATACTTCAGTGGCTGTAAGAAGTGCTTTGGGACTTTTTACTGTTCTGAAACTTGCTATTTAAATGGCTATGTCAGTCATGCTGTCAATCTCAGGAACTTCACAATGCTACAGTAGGACGGTGAAGAAGAAACCCATATAAAATGGTGATTTGATTGAGGCTCCATGGAGAGATTGGTCCTATTCATAAAAAAATGATAAAACCCTAGTTATTTCACTCACGAGGACCATCTATATAGCTTGCAAACTATATAACTCATAACAATAAAATTCAGCATTCACTGCCTAACAGGGAATATACAACCTGTAAACTATGCTTATCTCCTATGCTGGCAGCTACAAATCATTATTCATAATTAATTTCATCCAGATTCCTCAAGTGCCAAGCCCCTTCTATGGTCAAGTACAGCAGCAACGCACATACATATAATGCGATTTCTGCATAATGCCTGTACGTTTCACAACAAAGGATTTGTTTGTACTGGGCCTGCATTTGTTCCTGGTGCCTGGCAGAGGCGAGGTGAGTTGAGAAGAATATCCAGAATTACCTCAGCCACAAGCGAGATTAGGGTTAAAATCCCCATTCAAGCGTAGGAACTTAATATAGTTTGTCAAACTTTTTCGATGCATTACAACAGACTTCAGGTGAGACTTGGATCTGAACCTAAGGAGATGCTCCAGTTGCTGGATGAGCTGTGTTAAGTTCAATGTTAAAGTCATTCCTGCTTTTGCTTCAAGTCTGGTAATGTATAAAAATCTTGAGGAGTAACCCAGACAAGGCTGGAGTGGACTTTCTGGGGTCAATGCTTCTCCGTCTGACCAATTCATCTCAACTGATGATTGGCGATATATAGGAAATGCCAAAGAAAAACTCAGCAGGTTTGGCAGCATCCGATTGGAGAGAAACAAAAGACTGCTGGAGAAACTGGATCTGAAACGTTAACCTGCTTTCTCTCCACAGATGCTGCCAGGGCAAATTTTCCAATAATTTCTGCTTTCGTTTCTGATTTCCAGCATCTGAAATTAGAATCATAGAATTGTACAGTGTGGAGGCAGGCCTTTTAGCCAACTGAGTTCACACTGACCCTCCAAAGAGTAACCCACCTAGACCCCCCCATTGCTGTAACCCTGCATTTCCCATAGCTAATCCACCTAACTTGCACATCTCTGAACACCATAGGCAATTTAACATGGTCAGTCCAGCTAACTATGGATGGACTATGGGAGGAAACTGGAGCACCCAGAGGGGACCCACTTAAACACAGGGAGAACGTACAAACTCCACACAGTACCCCGAGGGTGGATTGAATCCAGGTCCCTGGCCTGTGAGGCAGCAGTGCTAACCACTGAGCCACCCAAACCACTCTTTTGAGTCTTTTTGTTCCACGTGGTGAGAAACTGAGTTAATGTTGTGAGTTTGGTATGACTCATCTTCGAACCTGATAATGTTGTTTGAGGAGAAAATATCTTCTGCCTTTCTTGTTTTTGTTGATCAGTGCATTGAGTACAGGAGTTGGGAGGCTATGTTATGGCTGTACAGGACTTTAGTTAGGCCATTTTTGGAATACTGCATGCAATTCTGTTCTCCTTCCTATTGGAAGGATGTTATGAAACTTGAAAGGATTCATAAGAATGTTGCCAGGGTTGGATGGTTTGAGCTACAGGGAGAGGCTGAATAGGCTGGGGCTGTTTTCCCTGGATACTCTGGAGTGACCTTATAGAGGTTTATAAAATTATGAGGAACATAAATAGGGTAAATAGACAAGGTCTTTTTCCCAGGGTGAGGAAGTTGAAAACTGGAGGGCATAAGTGAGAGGTGAAAGATTTAGAAGGGATCTAAAGGACAACATTTTCATTCAGAAGATGGTGTGTGTATGGAATGAGCTGCCAGAAAAAAGGTGGAGTTTGGGACAATAAACTTGTGGGTGGCACAGTGGCTGGCACTGCTGCCTCACAGCGCCAGAGACCCAGGTTCAATTCCCGCCTCAGGCGACTGACTGTGTGGAGTTTGCACATTCTCCCCGTGTCTGCGTGGGTTTCCTCCGGGTGCTCCGGTTTCCTCCCACAGTCCAAAGATGTGCAGGTCAGGTGAATTGGCCATGCTAAATTGCCTGTAGTGTTAGGTAAGGGGTAAATGTAAGGGTATGGGTGGGTTGCGCAAGGCGGGTCGGTGTGGACTTGTTGGGCCGAAGGGCCTGTTTCCACACTGTAATGTAATCTAAAAAAAACCAACATTTAAAAGGCATCTGGATGGGTATATGAATAGGAAGGGTTTAGGGAGATGTGGGCCAATTGGTGGCGAATGGGACTAGATTAGGTTGGGATATCTGGTTGGTAAGGACGAGTTGGACCGAATGGTCTGTTTCTGTGCTGTACGTTTCTATGACTCTAAGTAATAATATGACAATAGGAACAGCGATGTAGCTGCTGTAGAATGAAGGTAAATTTATGCTTGCTCATCGCTGCAAGGTTTAAAAGAATACAGTTTCAAATTCTGTGTAACAATGCACCTTGTCCCCTTCAGGATTTTCAATGTCTTTGTCTAATCCTGAGGGAAGCTTCCTGATTGACCTGTAGAATCTCCACTGCTTCATCGGTGCAGTTGTCAAACAGGTAGCTCTTGTGACTACCACCCAAGGGAAAGGCTAGATCTGTGACAGCTTAGACCTGTCCTTGCATTGTCAAAAATTGTGCATAGCTACCGCATCCTTAACAAAGACAGAACTATGCAAAGGAAGCCATCACACATGAACAGAATGTGGGGAAATCAATTTTTTCTGAAGAAGCATTGTAAATTGCATTTTAAATCCAAGTGATTTAACATCAGGGATATGCTGAAGGACTTATATGTTTTAATTGTTAGAGGCGCTTTGGGAATGCAGTATTAAGTATATTTTCTATTTTAAAATAAACTTCAAATAAACTGGCGATAACACTACTCAGGCATGTATTGGCAGATTTAATCATCAGCTTTGAAAGTGGCGATTATATTTCAGTGATAGAAGCAGACACAGGAGATATCCAGGCAGCTTGTGAGAAAATTAATTTGAGAATCTTATGGAAGATCAGCTATTTATACCAAATTCCTTGGGATATATAGGAATTACAAAGCAAGAAATTCAAATGTTGAGAATCACCTTCATAAGCAAACACAATGCAGTGTGGAGAAAGATGGAATCTCTGTTGTGGCCTGTAAAACCTAAAGCTGTTACAAAGTACATTACTCAAAGTGAATTACTTGTGAACTGTTCTTTTGCTGGTAAACACAGCAGCCAGTCTGTGCCCCACTAGATTCTACAGACAGGAAACGAGTCACCTGCTTTCAAACTGACTTAGATGGGGAAATAGGGAATAAAGGGGGCAAGTGGAATTGAGGATGATTAGATCAGCCATGATCTCATTGAATGGTGGAGCAGACTCCATGGGCCAAATGACCTACTTCTGTCCCTACATCTTAAGCTCTTACGGTATTGGTTGCTGGGGTGATGTCTGCTTGGATGTGAGGAGAACCTTTTTTTTAGATTCCCTACATGTGGAAACAGGCCATATGGCCCAACAAGTCCACACCGACCCTCCAGCGAGTAACCCACCCAGACCCATTTCCCTCTAACTAATGCACCTAACACTATGTAGCAATTTAGCATGGCCAATTCACCTAACCTGCACATCCTTGGATTGTGGGAGGAAACCGGAGCACTCGGAGGAAACCCACGCAGACAAGGGGAGAATGTGCAAACTCCACACAGTCAGTCGCACGAGGCTGGAATCGAATCTGGGTTCCTGGCGCTGTGAGGCAGCAGTGCTAACCACTGAGCCACCATGCCACCCTGAACTTTCTTTACCTAGAGAGTGGGGAGCGTGTGGAATTCTCTGCCACAGAAAGCAGTTGAGACGAAAACATTGATTGCTTTTCAAGAAGGAGCTAGGTCGATGGGGATCAACTGGTATGGGAAAAAACAGGAAACAGGGGACTGAGTTGGATGATCAGCCATGATTGTATTGAATGATGGAGCAGGCTGGAAGGGCTGAATGGCCTATTCCTGCCCCTATTTTCTATGTTTCTATTGGTAAAGGTTTCATTTCTGTTTAGTTCCATGGAATATCTTATCTGCTGTTTACAAGAGGGATCAGGTTAAAATTTTAACAAAAAGTTACGTTGAGTTGAAGCCATGAGCTCCCTCCACCCCACAGAATGTCACTTTTCATTCCCAGCCTCCAGCAATCACTGCTCAATGCTCACAGTCCTTTCTCTCTCCAACATCAACTTCCTTTCAATAATAAAAATGAAGCCTCAATTTGGCAACATCTAATTGTTGCTTCCGGTCAAAATTCAAGCCGAAATTAGCTCGACATTTTAGTTACTCAATAAGCATTAAAGAATTTATGCGAGACAGTATGTCGTGAATTATTCCATGGGATTCCAGTTTCCAAGAACTTAATTCATTAGCCTTGACTTCCTCTCTCTATTCTTTTAGTGGTGATATCTACCTACTTACTTTAAACAGATTAAACCATCATGAAAATAGGGAGAAAGTAATTACAGACTACAGGCATTAACCATTTATACTCTGATATTCCTGTAGTATAACAAATTAAAATAAGCTGGTAGTAACATCATCATGCTTACTGGTAGATTTAATTAGGCACACTGAATGAAGATATTATGTTTATGTTGTTAGTTTTAATAATTACTATTAAGTAATTAATATAAATAATAGTGTTTTATAAAAACAGGAATAGGCCATTCAGCCCTTCAAGCCTGCGCCACCATTCAATGGAGCTAGGGCTTTTCTCATTGGAGTGAAGAAGGATGAGAGGTGACTTGGTAGAGGTGTACAAGATGTTGAGAGGCATAGACAGAGTGGTAGCCAGACTTTTTCCCAGGACGAAAATGGCTTTCACGAGGGGGATAATTTTAAGGTGATTGGAGGAAGGTTCGGGGAGATGTCAGAGGGAGATTCTTTACACAGAGAGTGCTGGGTGTGTGGAATGCACTGCCAACAGTGATAGTAGAGTCAGAGACATTAGGGACATTTAAGCGACTCTTGAATAGGCATATGGAAGATAGTACAATGAAGGTATGTAGGTTAGTCATGGCTTATCATCCAACTCAGTCCCCTGTTCTTGCTTTCTCCCCATACACTTTGATCCCTTGAACCCTAAGAACTATATCTAACTCCTTTTGAAAATATTCAATACATTTGCCCCGACTGCTTTCCATGGCAGACAATCCCTCAGGTTCGTCTCTCTTTAGTTGAGGACATTTCTCCACATCTCAGTCAGAATGGTTCACTCCATACCCTCAGACTAGCACCCTTATTCAATTGATTCTTATTTTAGATAAAAGTGATACACTAACCACTTATGAGAAAATAAATTTGAGGGTCTTAGGGATGATCAGGTATTCACACTAAATTCTTTCTATTGTGTAGGAATCCTAAGGAGAAATTTGAAAATGTAAACACAGATTTTGTGATGCAGGCTTATTTTTTGTGGAACTCAATAAATCTGCATTTGCGTACTGCCAGATCAAATTCTTGTTGCAAGTGCTTCAGCCAAAGGTGATCTCCTGGTGCATAGAACAATGGAGTACTGAACAGGCCCTTTGACCCATTGGGTCTGCAGTGACTACACCACTCTAAACCTGAACTTGACCCATTTTGCAGCCCTAGCCCATGACCTTGAATGTTGTGACAATTCAGGTGCTCATCCAGGCAATGTTTAATGGTTGTGAGGTGACACACCTCAATTACTCTCCCAGGCTATGCATTCCAAAACCCCACCACCCTCTGGCAAAAAATCTTTCTCCTCAAATTCATAGAACATAGGACAATACAGCACGATACAGGCCCTTTGGCCCTCGATGTTATGCCAATCTTTTATCCTATCCTAAGATCAAACTAACCGACATACCCTTCATTTTACTATCTTCCATATGCCTATCTAAGAGTCGTTTAAATGTCCCTAATATCTCTGCCCCAATACCACTGCTGGCAGTGCATTCCACACACCCAGCACTCTCTGCGTAAAGAACCAACCTCTGACATCTCCCCGAACCTTCCTCTAATCACCTTAAAATTATGCCCCCTCGTGAAAACCATTTCCACCCTGGGAAAAGGTCTGGCTACCACTCTGTCTATGCCTCTCATCATCTTGTACAACGCTATTAAGTCACCTCTCATCCTTCTTCACTCCAATGAGAAAAGCCCTAGCTCTCTAAACCTTTCTTCATAAGGTGTGCCCTCCAGTCCAGGCAGAATCCTGGGAAATCTCCTCTGCACCCTTTCTAAAGGTTCAACATCCTTCCTATAATGAGGCAACCAGAACTGAACACAATATTCCAAGTGTGATCTAACCAGGGCTTTATCATAATTCCCAGGATTATCCCTATTCCCTTTATTGAACAGGGGAATAACATTTGCCACCCTCCAATCATCTGGCACTACTCCAGTGGACAGTGAGGATGCAAAGATCATCGTCAAAGGTGCAGCAATCTTTTCCCTCGCTTCCTGTAGTAACCTAGGGTATGTATCGTCTGGCCCAGGGGACTTATCTATCCTTATGTTTTCCAAGATTTTCAGCACATCCTCCTTAACATTAACCTGTTTGAGCATATCAGCCTGTTTCACGCTGTCCTCACAAACAACAAGGTTCCTCTCTGTAGTGAATACTGAAGCAAAGTACTCATTAAGAACTTCCCCTACCTCTTCCAATTCCAGGCGCAAGTTCACTCCACTATCCCTGATTGGCCCTACCCTCACTCTGGCCATCCTCTTGTTCCTCACATAAGTGTAGAATAGCTTGGGATTTTCCCTAATCCTACCCATTAAAGCTTTCTCATGCCCCCTTCTAGCTCTCCTAAGTCCATTCTTCAGTTCCTTCCTGGCTACCTTGTAACCCTCTAGAGCCCTGTCTGGTCCTTGCCTCCTCAAACTTAAATAGTCTTCCTTCTTCCTCTTGACTAGATGTTCCTCATCCATTGTCATCCAAGGTTCCTTCACCCTCCCATCCTCTCCTTACCTCAGTGGGATAATCCTGTCGGCAAGTGCTTCCTAAACAACCTCCTCACATCTGTTCCCAATTTAGGCACTCCAGTTCCTGCCTAATAGCATTGTAATTCCCCCTCCCCCAATTAAATACTTTCCTATACCCTCTAAACCTCCTGCATTTCACTTTAAAATTATGCCTGCTCGTTAATGATCCTCTACCCAGTTCTGATGAAAGGCTGTTGGTTTGAAATGTTAATTTTCCGCTGCTCTCTCCACAGATTATTAGTTGACCTGAGAAGATTGTCCAAGATTCCCGAAACTGCAGTGAATGTCCTTGTATTATGTGAGAGAGAAATTGAAAACACACTCTCCTGTGTGCTCCCTTCCTTCAGCTTTTAACACACTGTGCCATGCTGATAATGCACTTGTCTATTCCGCTGCATTTGAAGCCCATCATTTCTACCCAAAGCAGAAATTGCTGGAGAAACTCAGCAAGTCTGCCATGATCTGTGGAAAGAAAACAGAGTTATTATTTCAGGTCCAGTGAGCCTTCCTCAGAACTGATAGCGGTTAGGAAAAAGGGAAATATGTATTGCTGAAGATGCGGTGGTGGTGGTGG
>NC_057720.1:5817167-5819415 GCF_004010195.1 Chiloscyllium plagiosum
GCAAACACACAGGAGCACTGTCACCGTGGACTTTCTCTCCAGGTCACACTGTATCCTGATGTGGACATGCATTGCTGTTAATTGACTGTCTCATAAGACTGAAACCTCGTGATCCTTATGTAATATCACTGTGGGATTATGATCGCCTCACAGACTATATGGTCAGTAGGCATGATTAGGAGATGTCGGTGTTAGACTGGGGTGGACAAAGTTAAAAATCACACAACACCAGGTAATAGTTCAACAGGCTTACGTGGAAGCACTAGCTTTCAGAGTGCTGCTCCTTCATCAGGTGGCTCCGATTGCTAGTGCTTCCAAATAAACCTGTTGGACTGTAACCTGTTGTTGTGATTTTTAACCATGGTCAGTAGGAGTGTTGTCACTCAAAAATGCCTGGCCTAATATTCCATAAAACCCAGCATAATATTCTGAGGGGTGCAAATTCTACCACTGCACCTGGTGGAATTCCTGTTTAGTTTTAAAAGTCTTGGAGAGAAAAGCTAGTCTGATGGTGACTGTGTAACTGCTGTTGATTGTCATATATCGCATCCATCTCATTAACATTCGTTAGGGAGGGAAATCTATCATTCTTACCTGGTCTGTTTCTCCTGTGGTCCAGATCCACAGCAATGTCTACTGCATTTGCTGCTTACCATATGACAATATGAAATGGGAAGATGAAAAGGCCATTCAGTCCCTCGAGCCTGCTCCACCAATCAATAGGATCATGACATTCCTCACATCCACTTTCCTGTCTTTTCCCTGTAACCCTTGATTCCCCGACTGATCATGAGTATAGATTAGATTCCCGACAGTGTGGAAATTTCAGCCTTAAATTTATACAAGTTACTCAGTTAGTAAGGGGATCAAGGCTTGCAGAGACAAGGCAGGAGAGTGATGACAAGAGAAGTATCAGCCATGATTGAATGGTGGAACAGACATCAGAGGCTGAATGGTCTAATTGTGCTGATATATCCTATGGTTATCACGCCCCAGGCAAGAGAGTTTAAGAAGAGTCCTTCATGTTAACCTTGGCTGGTGTAAGAAATGTGCCCATATTATTGGCATCACTCTGCATTGCAAGCCAGCTGTCCAGCCAATTGAGCTAACTGACTCATGGATGTGTGCTATCACGATCAACTCCTAGAGGAAGAAACCAATAAGACCTGGAAAAAAAATGGATTGGAGTATACAGGAAGAGACAGATCAGGATGTGCCATTTGCACATTTTCTGGGTTTTCCTTCAGGAATACCATCTGGGCAATTAGGGGTGGACAGTAAATGATGTCCCAGTGAGTAACATACATCCTGTAAACATCTGAAATAAAGCTGCAAAATCCGATCACCTTCCTGATGAAAAGATGATCATTAAATTCAAGCCTTGCCTGTGACACCCATACACCAAGAAAAAACTTTGCTAAAAATGTAATTGACTCAGATTGTTTGAACTATTGCCATTGGCTTTTTCAGACAGCAACAATTCTAATAATTTCTTCTGTAATTGTAAAATAATGCACCCACACTACATCTGTTCTTGCATTATCACTTCTCTTTTCTTTGTTCAAAGATCCTTTCATTAATTCAGATTTCTTGCTGAACTAATTTTCAAATGCATCTCAGTATTCAAAAGCCTCCAGTTTCTCTATCTTCGATGTTCAAGGTTCAATATTCAGACTCAAAGAATAGCACTGACAATAACTAAAACGTAGGTACAATAATTCTCATCAATAGCTTGATTTCATTGTTTGTCTTGATGACCTCACAGAAGCATTTTTATCTTATTAAATATCTCCTCTACTAATCACCCACTCCTCCAAGGTCATCATCGAGAATAAAATTAACCCAATGTCGGGGTCGGTTCCTGAGGATTGGAGGGTGGCTAATGTTATACCACTTTTTAAGAAAGGTGGGCGAGAGAAAGCAGGAAATTATAGACCAGTTAGTCTGACCTCAGTGGTGGGAAAGATGCTGGAGTCTATTATAAAGGATGAGATTACTGCATATCTGGATAGTAGTAACAGGATAGGACAGAGTCAGCATGGATTTATGAAGGGGAAATCATGCTTGACTAATCTTCTTGAATTTTTTGAGGATGTAACCATGAAGTTGGACGAGGGAAATCCAGTAGATGTAGTGTACCTGGACTTTCAGAAAGCTTTTGAAAAAGTCCCACACAGGAGGTTAGTGAGTAAAATTAGGGCGCATGGTATTGGGGGCAAAGTACTAGATTGGATTGAAAATTGATTGG
>NC_057720.1:5820096-5821816 GCF_004010195.1 Chiloscyllium plagiosum
CTGGATTCATTTAAGAAAGAGTTGGACAGAGCTCTCAAAGATAGTGGAATCAAGGGTTATGGAGATAAGGCAGGAAGAGGATACTGATTAGGAATGATCAGCCATGATTATATTGAATGGCAGTGCAGGCTCGAAGGGCTGAATGGCCTATTCCTGCACCTATTGTCTATTGTCTTAGTTTTTTTGCAACTAGCTATCTTCTTGAATCTTGCCACCTTCATTATCACTTGCCCCAAAGAAATACAAGGAGCTCAAAGGTTTAGTTGTCATTAAAATTGAAACCATCTGTTCATTCGTCTCCTCCATCCCTTTCCCGTCACTCTGCCACTGGGCTATAACCTTCCCTATTCTTAGCTGTCTCCCATTTCTTACATCTATGCTGGACCCAATTTGCATCATCATTATTCTTGTCACCACCTTCTTGCGGGTGAACCCACTGAAAGCATCTGGTCTGGATCGAGTCCCAGGCTGTGCACTTGGATCCTGTGTGGTCTAGCTGGTGGGAGTATTCACTGACATCTTTAATCTCTCCTTACTATGATCTGAAGCTTCATCCTCTTCAAGAAACCAACATCATCCTAGTGCCAATGAAAAATCATGTAGCTTGCCTCAATGACTACCACCCAGTGCTCTGACCTCCATGATGGGCTTAGATTAGCTCACAGGTCAGCGCAACATCAAGGGCCGAAGGACCTGCTCTGCGCTGTATTGTTCTATGTTATATGTTCTATAATTTGGAAATGCTTCAAGAGCTTATTCATGGTTCACATCAACTCCAACCTCCCCGCCTGGCTCGATCCTTTGTATTTCGCCTACTGGTGCAACAGGTCCACAGCAGACACCATTTCCCTGGCCTGGAACATCTGGATAACAAGGATACCTATGTCAGGTATCATTACAAGGAAACTCCTCTAACCTCTGAGGCCTAGGTCTCTGCTTTCTCTCTGTAACTGGATCCTCAACATCCTGACTTATAGAGTGAGATGAGGTGACAACACCTTCTCCACCATAATCATAGAGTCATAGAGATGCACAGCATGGAAACAGACCCTTCGGTCCAACCCGTCCAAGACGACCAGATGTCCCAAGGAATCTAGTCCCACCTGCCAGCACCCGGCCCATATTCCTCCAAACCCTTCCTTTCATATCCCCATCCAAATGCCTCTTAAATGTTGCAATTGTATCAGCCTCCCCCACTTCCTCTGGCAGCTCATTTCATACACATACCACCCTCTGCGTGAAAAAGTTGCCCCATAGGTCCCTTTATATCTTTCCCCTCTCACCCTAAACCTATGCCCTCTAGTTCTGGACTCCCCGACTCCAGGGAAAAGACTTTGCCTGTTTATCCTATCCATGTCCCTAATAATTTTGTAAACCTCTATAAGGTCACCCCTCAGCCTCCGATGCTACAGGGAAAACAGCCCCAGCCTGTTCAGCCTCTCCCTATAGCTCAGATCCTCCAACCCTGGCAGCATCCTTGTAAATCTTTTCTGAAACCCTTTCAAGTTTCCAATATCTTTCCGATAGGAAGAAGACTAGAATTGCACGCAATATTCCAACAATGTCCTGTACAGCCGCACCATGACCTCCCAACTCCTGTACTCAATAATCTAACCAATAAAGGAAAGCATACCAAACACCTTCTTCACTATCCTATCTACCTGCGACTCCACTTTCAAGGAGCTATGAACCTGCACTCCAAGGTCTCTTTGTTCAGCAA
>NC_057720.1:5822408-5861682 GCF_004010195.1 Chiloscyllium plagiosum
TGTGTTTCAAGACATCCAGCACTTCCTCTGTAATCTGGACATTTTGCAAGATGTCACCATCTATTTCCCTACTGTCTATATCTTCCATACCCTTTTGCACAGTAAATACTGATGCAAAATATTCATTTAGTATCTCCCCCATTTTCTGTGGCTCCACACAAAGGCCGCCTTGCTGATCTTTGAGCGGCCCTATTCTCTCCCTAGGTACCCTTTTGTCCTTAATATATTTGTAAAAACCTTTTGGATTCTCCTTAATTCTATTTGCCAAAGCTATCTCATGTCCCCGTTTTACCCTCCTGATTTTCCTTTTAAGTATACTCCTACTTTCTTTATACTCTTCTAAGGATTCACTCGATCTCAACACTTGTGCCCTGCCAGGCTGCATGCTCAGCCTCCTGCTGTGCTCCTTACAAACTCACGACTGTGGCCAAATTCCACATCAACTCCATTTAGAATATTTGCTGACAGGAATGCCATGTAGGTTGGATCTCAAATAATGGGGATCGGACAGAGAAAAGGAAAGAGACTGAGTGCTTAGCAGCGTGTTGTAAAGACAACAATCTCTCCATCAACATCAGCACAATGAAGGAGCTGGTCATTGACTTCAAGAAGTGGGATGGAGGGGTCATGCCATTGTCTGCATCATTGGAGCTGAGGGGGAGATGGTTGCGAGCATCAAGTTCCTGGGAGTGATGATTACCAATAATCTGTCCTGGTCTACTTATATCGACATGACTGACAAGAAAGCACAATAACATCTTTACTTTCCTAAGAGGCTAATGCCCGCAGGACTCTTTCCAATTTTTATTGTTGCACCACGGAAGGCATCCTATCCGGGTGCAACACAGCTCGGTATGGCAACTACTCTGCCCAAGACAGTAAGAAACTACAGAGAGTCATGAACATAGCCCAGTCCATCACGCAAACCAGCCTTCCATCCATTGGCACCGTCTACACTTCCCACTGCCTCGGGAAAGCAACCAACATCATCAATACCCATCCCAACCCGGGTATATTCTCTTCCACCCTCTTCCATTGGGCGGAAGATATAAAAATTTGAATGCATGAATGATCAGATTCCAGAACAGTTTCTTTCCTGCTGTTATCAGACTTTTGAATAAATCTCTCAAATATTAATGTTGATCTCTCTTTCTGCACCTTCTCTGTGGCTGAAACACTGTATTATGCACTCTGTTCTATGATCAATGTGATGTCCCATTGTGAATTTGTGATCCCTGCCATCTGTGTGTGTGGCTACTCGGGAGAGCTGGTCGCTGTGGTTTGTTGTTTGTGGATGCAGATTGCTATTTGTTTGCCTGTTTGTCTTATGTAATGTTTTGTGCAGTCTTTGCATGGAATCCTGTAAGTTACAGCAAGTTAGGCAGCATCCGAGGAGCAGGAGAATCAATGTTTTGGGCATAAGTCCTTCCTGCTCTTTGGATGCTGCCTGACCTGCTGTGGTTTTCCAGCACCACACTCTCAACTCTAATCTCTAGCACCTGAAGTCCTCACTTTCTCCTATCCTGTAAATTACGTTAGTCTTGCACATGATGGGTATAGGGTCTTTTTGTCCTGGTGAGCTGTTGTCTGAGTGTGGCTGTTGGTTTATGGGCTGTCATCAATCCCAGTGGTTGGAAAAGTCTGGCTGTCAGTTCGGAGTCTTTTTTATATAAGGTAGCGTGGTTAGTGTGTTAGGTCGTGTTATGTCCTTGTTGCGTTGTTTGTCTATTTGGATCTGTGGATGAAGTTGTGGGGATATCTATAATAATAATATCTTATTATTACAGAATAAGACTCTGTAGAGGTGTTCTTCTTCTTCCCTTCATAGATCGGGAGAGCTGCAGAGTGTTGTAGCCCTTTTGAACAGGGTCCGAGTGCAGCTTCTCTTGTGTGCGTTCGGGTGGATTGCTGTTGTAATGCAGGGCCTGGTTGGTGTGTGTGTCTTTCCTGTGCACTTTCATGGTGCATTCACCGTTCTGTCTTCTTTGTGCCATCACATCCAAGAATGGGAGTTGTTTGTTGGCTTCCTCGTCTCTTGTAAATCTGATCCCTGTGAGCATGGTATTGATAAGCGGGCGCATGTTCTCGATTTCTGTTCTCTTAATGACAACAAAAGTGTTGTCTACGTGCCTGATACAGAGTTTGGGTTGGATTTGTGGTAGGGCTGTTTGTTCTGATCTTTGCATCACTGCTTCTGCTATGAGCCCAGGGATGGGTGAGCCCATACATGTTCCATTGATCTGTTCATATATTTGGTTGTTGAATGTGAAGTGTGTCGTCAAGCACAGGTCTAATAGTTGGAGCATACAGTCCTTGTTGATAGGCTTCCCATTGTGTTGTCTGTTCTGAATTTCTAGAGGCATGGCACGCAGCCACGGATTCCATCAACAAGCGCATTGACCTAGACCCAATAAACCAATCACTACAGCGATCAACTGGAACCAGCAACTGGAAGCAGCAGGAACGGAACTAAATAAATTCCAGAAGACGCAGTACAGCAGCACTTCACAGGAGGCACCAAAGCCCTGAGGATGTCAACAAGACAGGGGACGAAACATCTTCAAATCAACTTCCAAGCTCAGCGAACATACCCACTACCATGACAACCATCACCCGAGCTGCAAATCTTTACAAAACCTGTTATACCCTTGTCTAGGGCCAGAGAGCATGCTCTCAGAGTCAGGGATCACACAGTTAAGATGGAGATGAAGAAGAATTTCTTCTTTCAGAGGCTGGTGAATCTATGGAATTCTCTACCACAGAGGGCTGTCCAGACTGGGTCAGTAAATATATTCAAGGCTGAGATAGATTTTTAATCAGTAATGGTCATGGGGAAATGGCAGGAAAGTGGAGTTGAGGATGATCAGATCAGCCATGATCTCATTGACTAGCCGGGCATGTTCAATGGGCTGAATGGCCTACATTTGGTGGTCTTATAGTTTTATGTGACTCTAGACCCACAATAATGTGGCTGACTCGTAACTGCCTGCTGAACTAACCTCACATTTCAAGGACAGTTGACAAATCTGTTGGGCCAACATGGTGTCTCAGTGGTTAGCACTGTTGCATCACAGCACCAGGGACCTGGGTTCAATTCCAGTCTCGGGCACCTGTCTGTGTGGACTTTGCACATTCTCCCCATATCTGCATGGGTTTCCTTCGGGTGCTCTGGTTTACCCCCACAGTCCAAAGATATGCAGGTTAGGTAAATTAACCATGTTAAATCACCCATAGTGTCCAGGGATGTGTAGGTGAGGTGCAATAATCAGGAGTAAATATAGGATAATATGGGGGGGTGGGGCGCAGAATGGGCCTGGGTGGGTTACCGTTCTGAGGGTCAGTGTTGACTTGTTGGGCCGAAGAGCTTGTTTCCACACTATAGGGAATCTATCTATCTAAACTGTTGACCTTGTTAGCAACACCCACACCCCTGAAGAAAGAAAACTGCCTTCTTCCAGTTTGAAACTCCTCTGTTGCATTCTCCATTAGTTTATTGTCATTTTCTGGGTTTTCCTATCCAGAACGTTACATTATATGCATCACTATACATTCACCCTTTTGATGCTTCCTCTTCAGATCGAAATTCTCAGTGTTGCACATTGCCTCTTGTCTTAAGCCTCATAAAGTAAGGAACAGTATTGTGTAATTTTCTCCCTGTTGCATTGATCTGGCTTTTGGTTGCATCCCCTGTGTCTGAGTGGATAGATCCACTCACAATATTTATGGATGGTTGGAGGATGGACAGACTTGGAGGCTGTAATTTAATGGCAGGATGGATATGACTTGGGCAGACTAATAAAGCTTTGGTGTGATTGCTTGTATTATCTGAAAAAACCCCAGAGAGTAAATTAGAGACTCAGTCCTGAGCAATCCATAATTAAGTTGTGTTAATAATAACACCTCTTCAAATTATGGGCAAAGAAACTGAGTTGCAACTACTTATTTTGTCTTCTGTGCTTTGAATTCCTTTGTTTGCCTCGAGAAGTTAATCCTGCTTATTTTCAACAAATAGAAGACTCCCAATTATACAGTGCTCCCTTTCACAAATGCAGGATATCCCAATGGGTTTTATCGCCGACGCAACACTCTTTACAAGCTTTCGATATTTCGTTTAAACAAAGCTACCTTAAAGGTGTTACATAAATGCAATGTATTTCTGTAACATGTGGGGGTGTGGCAGCCAGCTTTAGCACAGTGAGATCCCACAGAAACCCAGCAACGAGATGAGTAACCTCAGTTGTAGTTTATTTGAATTGTTAAAGCAGTTTTAATTTCAACACCTCCTTTACAAACTCACAGGCAGCTGTTCACTGGGAACTGTCTCAGTTGATGGCATAGAAATGGAAATTGCTGGAGAAACTCAGATTGATCTGGCAGCATGTGAAACCCATAGACATCGGAGCAGAAATTAGGCCATTCGGCCCATTGAGATTGCTTCACCATTCAATCATGCTTGACACGTTTCTCACCCCCATTCTCCTGCTTTCTCTCCATAACCCTTGATCCCCTTGGTACTCAAGAACCTATCTATTTCCAACTTAAATATACTCAATGACCTGGCCTCCACAGCCTTCTGTGGTATTGAATTCCATTGATTCCCCACTCTCTGGTTGAAGAAGTTTCTCCTTATCTCCATTCTAAAAGATCTTCCCTTTATTCTAAGGCTGGGCCCTCGGGTCCTAGTCTCTCCTACCAATGGAAAACCTTCCCAACATCTGCACTGTGCAGGCCTTTCAGTATTCTGTATGTTTCAGTTGGATCCCCCCCCCCAATCCTTCTTAACTCCATTGAGTATAGACCCAGAGCCCTCAAAAGTTCCTCATATGTTCAGCCTTTCATTCCTGGGATCATACTCAGGAACCTCCTCTGAACCCACTCCAGGGCCAATACAACTTTCCTGAAGTCTGGGCCCACAATTGCTCACAATACCCCAAATGTGGTTTGACCACAGCCTTATAGAGCCTCAGAAGTATACCCCTGCTTTTATATTGTAGTGCTGTTGAGATGAATGACAACATTGTATTTGTCTTCCTCAATTACTGACTCAACCTGCAAGTTTACCTTGAGACAATCACGGACTAGAACTCCCAAATCCCTCTGCACTTCAGATTTCTGAATTTTCTCCCCATTTAAAAAACATCGATGCTTCTATTCTTCCTACCAAAGTGCATGACCTCACACTTCCCCACATTGTACTTCATCTGCCACTTCTTTGCCCACTCTCCTAATGTGTCCAAATCCTTCTGCGGCCTTCCCACCTCCCCAATTCTACCTGTCTTCTACCTACCTTTGTACTGTCTGAAAACCTAGCCAGAATGCCCTCAGTTTCTTCATCTAGATCGTTAATGAATAAAGTGAAAAGTTGTGGCCCCCACACTGAGCCTTGCGGAACACCACTTGTCACCAATTGCCATCCTAAGAAGACTCTTTTATCCCACTCTCTGCTTTCTGCCAGACAGCCAAGCTTCTATCCATGCTAGAAACTTGCCTCTAATACCATTGGCCCTTATCTTACTCAGCAGTCTCCTGGGCAGCACCTTGTCAAAGCCCTTCTGGAAATCCAGATAGATGACATTCATTGGGTCTCCTTGATCTGAACTGCTCACTATCTCCTTAAAGAGTTCTAATAGATTTGTCAGGCATGACCTCTCCTTCATGAAACCATGCTGACTTTGCCCTATTTTACCATGCACTTCCAAGTATTCAGAAAGCTCATCCTTCACATTGGATTCCAAAATCTTACCAGCAACAAAGGTCAGCCTATAATTTCCCATCTTTGCCTTACTCCCTTTTTAAACAGGGGGTTTACATCAGCAATTTTCCAGTCCTGGGACCCTCCTTGACTCTTGTGATTCCTAAAAGATCACCACTAACACTTCCGCTTCCTCTTCAACTATCTCCTTCAGATTATGTGATGTAGTCCATCTGGTCCAGGCAATTTATCCACCTTCAGCGCTGTCAGTTTTTCTAGCACCTTTGCCTTGGTGATGGCCCCTATACTCACTCCTGCCTCCCGACTCTCTTGAATTTTTCGGATATTGTCTTCCACTGTGAAGACTGACACAAAGTACTTACTCAATTCTTCTGCCATTTCTTTGTGTCCCATTACTACTTCTCCAGCATCACTTTTCAGTGGCCCAATGTCCATTTTTGCTTTTCTTTTGCCCTTCATGTATCTAAAGAAGGTCTTGCAAACTTCTTTTATATTACTGGCTAGAAGAAGAGTCAATGGACTTGAAATTGCAACTCTGTTTTCTGTCATGGAGTCATAGAGTTAAACAACATGTAAACAGACCCTTCAGTCCAACTCGTCCATGCTGACCAAGTTTTCCAAACTAACTTAGTTCCATTTACCTGCTTTTGGCCCATATACCTCTAAACCTTTCCTATTCCTGTGCCAATTCAAGTGTTTGATTTGATTTGATTTGATTTATTATTGTCACATGTACCTCGGTACAGTGAAAAGTTTTGTTCCACATGCAATACAGGCAGGTCATATAGCATAAAGGTCGTAGGGTAAAAGAACAGAGCGAGGAATACAATGTTACAGCTGTAGGGAAAGTGCACAAAATATGAGATCAACATTAAATTTAAAATTTAAGAGGACCATTCAGAAGTCTAATAACAGCAGGGAAGGAGCTGTTCTTAAATCTATTCATGCATGTAAACTACAAATCTTCTGCCCAATGGAAGATGGTAGAAGAGTGTATAATCGGGGTAGGAGGGGTCTTTGTTCCTATTGGTTGCTTTCCTGAAGCAGCCGGAAGTATAAACAATGTTAATGGATGGACTGGGCTGTGTTCAAAACTTTTCACTGTACCTCGGCACATCAATCAAATCAAATCACATCAAATCAAATCAAAGTGTTCCCACTTTTGGAAGCACAAAGATTCAGAGAACACAGGTTTGAAATCTTTGGTAAAAGAAGCAAAAGGATATTTAATGAAGGTCCAATTTCTTACATATCTTGCAGTCAGTAAAGCTGCTGTAGTCCCACTCTCTCATCAGATTGCGGTTTAACCTGAGGGTCAGCATGTGTCAGGCAAGGAGACTGTCCACCAACATCACCTCAGCTGGCGGAGGAACTGAACCCAACCTGGTAGCACTACTCTGTGGAGGGTGCCAAAAGAGATGCTTCGCCTGACGAAGATTGTGATTTCAAAAAAAACCTGGTGTTGTGTGACTTCTGACCTTGTCCAACACTGGCACCTCCACATCTGTGGAGTAAGGCAGCTGTCTAGCCAACTGAGCTAACCCACCATCTTACAGTAGGCCCACCACTTCAAAAACATCTGATTGGCTATAAAGGGCTTGGAGCACACTGGTGACCGTGCAAGGTGCTACACAAATGCAAGTCCTTCTTTCTTTCCATTTTGATTGCTAAATGAGGGGAGCCCGTCATTCCTGAAGTGAGAAATGCTGTGCTCTTTAGTAATCTCCCAGCATCATTTGTGTGTCCTGGTGAAAAGTTCCAAAGAAATCACGTTCAGCTCTCGGTCGCACAATCACCGTTTGTTCCATAACCCTGGCTTCTTATCAACATTCTGGTGGTAATGGACTGGGGATGTTCTAAGAGCCCTGGGAAAATAGACATCACTGTTCCTGCAAACATTAGGCTTCCAATAACTCCTGACAACTTTGGGAATTTATATTAAAATGACGCAGTCAAAAATACTGAAGCGTATTAGTTTTGTTCTTTGTGGGCAATGGTTGTAATTTTGAAAAAGCAGTGGACTCTTCAACCAACATATTTGCACCTGTTGAAATTTCCATCGCTTTTTCAGAGGTTAAGTTGACAGAAAAATAGATTTGTATCTCCCAGAGCTACCTGTGGCCTGCCATTTCCTCACTAACAGTGTATCTAAGGTGCATTACTCTAATCTCTTTGATTATGAAGTGCTGAAAGATTTTCCCTTTTACTGCATTCTCTAAGATTCTTGTGTTGCAATATTATGTGCACAATTGATTTCCAAATCCAGCATTTTGGTGTTTAAGAAGAAAGGATGTCCTGTGTGTCTGACAATTCTTCATCCGTAGCCCATTACATATTCACCAGAAAACAGCATTTTGTCTGTAAAAGGTACAGGGAAAGAAAACAACAAACACATTCTGAATAAGACTTGTACCATTTCCTCTCACTGATTTTTAATCTGCTGCCTGTTTGTATCTTAAAAAAAAAGCTTTATTTAAGATTTATTTATTCCTCGATGGCTCTGATACACTGTTGAAATAGATGAACTGACAGCCAATTGTCGAGATTAAAGCTGTTCTTTTTTGGAGCACCACCATTTATGTCTCTGCACAACATTTATTTCTGTAAACAATATGGAATAATAGTGCACTTTGTTTCCCAGCCAAATCAGGAAGGATTTTGCACTTGTTAGGATTTTTCAAGATACGTTCAGCTCTGCTGCAGTATCAGTGCCATCACAGACCTTCTGCTGTGAAGCCTCAACATTTGACACTTTACGTTGCCATAAAGGTAAATCTACCACTACCTAACCAGACCATGGCACTGCTTGCTCATTACAGAGAGGGCCAAGAGTCACCACACCTCAGGGAAGGGGAGAGGTTGAGAAAGAGAGTCCTCCACGGCCATCTCAGCAGGAATCGAACCCACTCTGTGTTACAGGCCAGGTACTCAATTAAGCTAACCATTGCAGGAGCCACTTTTGGAATACTGCATTCAATTCTGGTCTCCAGAAAAGATGTTAACCTTGAAAGGGTGCAGAAAAGATCTACAAGGATGTTGCTGGGGTTGGAGGGATAGAACTATAGGGAGAGGTTGAATAGGCTGGGACTATTTTCTCCGGAGCGTCAGAGGCTGAGGGGTGACCTTATAGAGGTTTATAAAATCATGAGGGGCATGGAGAGGGTA
The DNA here is from genome assembly GCF_004010195.1 of Chiloscyllium plagiosum. Lineage (NCBI taxonomy): Eukaryota > Metazoa > Chordata > Chondrichthyes > Orectolobiformes > Hemiscylliidae > Chiloscyllium > Chiloscyllium plagiosum. The sequence continues at coordinate 5,831,287 of NC_057720.1, forward strand.
AATGGACAAAGTCTTTTCCCTGCGGCGGGGAGTCCAGAACTAGAGGCCATAGGTTTAGGTGAGAGGGGGAAGATATAAAGAACAACTTTATCACGCAGAGGGTGGTGTGTGTATGGAGCAAGCTGCCAGAGGAAGTGGTGGAGGCTGGTATAATGACAGCATTTAAAAGGCATCTGGATGGGGATATGAATAGGAAAGGTTTAGAGGGACATGAGCCAAATGCTGGCAAATGGGACTAGATTAATTTAGGATATCATGGACGAGTTGGCATGGACGAGTTGGACTGAAGGGTCTGTTTCCGTGCTGTACAGCTCTGTGACTCTAAGTGCAGCAAGGGTTAATCTCTGACTGCAGAAAGCTACCGCACAGAAAGTTTTGGGAGATCCTGTCCATGAATCACAAAATAAAATGTTCAGATCAAAGTTCAGCAAGTAATATGAAAGATAAATGGAATGTTGGCCTTTATTTCAAAGGGGATGGAGCATCAAAGTGAAGAGTTTGGTTGAAATTATACAAGACACTAGCCAGACCACACATGGAATACTCTGAACAGTTTTGGGTCACTTATCTAGGGAAAGATAGACTGGCATTGGAGGCAGTCCAGAGATGGCTCACTCGGCTGATATCAGCTGTGGAAGGACTGTCTTATGAGGAGAGGTTGAGTAGGTTGGGCCTGTACTTGTTGGAATATTGAAGAATGAAAGGACTTGACAGGGTAGATGTAGAAAGGTTCTTTTCCCTCTGTAGGATCGTAGGGTACAATCTCAGAACAAGGTGTCATGCAATTCCCATAGAGATGAGGGAGAGCTTCTTCTCTCAGAGGGGGGTGAATCTGTGGAATTCTTTACTGCAGAGAGCTGTCAAAGCTGGATCATGCAGTACACTCAATGATGAGCAAGAAAGAGTTTTAATCAGTGAGGGGGGAGGATCAAGGATTATGGGAAAAAGGCAGGAAGTTGAGGATTATCAGATCAGCCATGACCTCATTGAAAGACGGAGCAAGTTTGATGGGCTGAATGGCCTATTTTTACTATTTCCCATGGTCTTATGGTATAAGAGTGCAGCTCCTCCTCCGTATTCCACAGGAATGTCAACCTAAGTTTGAACAGGAAAACATAAGAGCTAGGAGCAGGAATAGGCCATTCAGCCCCTTGGGCCTACCTTGTCATTCAATACGATCATGGCTGATCTCACCTTGGCCTCAACTACACTTCCCTGCCTACTCTCCATAACCCTTCAACTGATTAAAAATCTGTCTATCTCCACCTTAAATTTACTCGTTGTTCCACCACACTCTGGGCGAGTGAATTCCACAAATTCATGACACTTTGAGAGAAGTAATTTCTCCTCATCTCAGTTTTAAATCTGTTCTCCATCCTAAAACTACGAGCTCTTGTTCTGGATTGCCCTACATGAGAGAACATCCAATCTATGTCTACTTTGTCAATCCCCTTTGCTATCTTAGATCTCCTGCTCAAGCTCTTCTCAAAGACCAAGGCCCCCCAGCTCTGGAATCAATCAGTGAATGTTCTCTGAACTGCCTCCAAGGAAATTGCATCTCTCCTCAAGTAACAGGACCCAAGTTTTACACAATACTACAGGTGCAGTCTCACTAATGCCTTGTAGAATTGTAGCAGCCCTTCCCTACTTTTATACTCTATTCCTTTAGCAATAAATGCCAGCATTCCAATTGCCTTCTTTCGCTCTTGCATATTAGTTTGCTGTGGAGTTCAGATCATGTGCCCAAGTATCGAGAGTGGGGTTTGAACCCATAACCCTCTACTCCATGAGCAAGAGTCAGTGGAAACATATTGCAGATACTGTCCGCATTCCCATGAAGTTACGTGATTGGAATCATTTATATAATTCTAAACTTTATTTTCTGTTTTTATTGAAATCTATTTCATCAAACGAAATGGATTGGTGTAAATTTGATTAATTCCGGGACAGGGTATTGTAAAACCGATGAAAGGTTACAGTCTGAAATGTTAACACTGTTTAATTTTTTCCACAGATGATGCCAGAATTGCCATTTCTGATTGTATTTCAAATGTCCAGTCTGCAAAATATTTTGTGCTTATTAAACATGCACATCCTTCTAGTCTGTAGAACCCAGACACAGAATATAACATGAACAAAAAAAAATAACTGGATCACAACATTTGGATAGACCTTAGCAAGCTACCTTTAACAGTTTGTCAAACTGCCACAGGGAAATAAATTGGTTTCAATTGGTCCCCTCTTGTTAATATTTAGAAATATTTTTTCATGAATTGGTGAAAAATCAATTTCCTTCTGCTATAGTTTGTTGGTTTTAACCAGTGATTGCAGTACATGGTTGGAAACCTAAAGGTGTCACTCTGCCTATATAGATCGAGCTCCGAAATTCGCTGTAACAGAACAGACTCTCAATGACTAACATTTGGATTTCAACACATTGTGCTTTGTCAGTATGTGTGTTTATATGTGTATGTGTGTGTGCAAGTATGTGTGTATGAGCATTTATGTAGTTACATGGTTGGAAACCTAAAGGTATCACTCTGTGTTTAAGGGCAGCACAGTGGCTCAGTGGTTAGCACGGCTGCCTAACAGTACCAGGGATCCGGGTTCAATCCCAGCCTCAGGTGACTGCTCTGTGTAGAGTTTGCATGTTCTCCCAATGTCTGTATGGGTTTCCTCCAGGTCCTCTGGTTTCCTCCCACAGTCCAAAGATATGCAGGCCAGGTAAATTGGCCATGCTAAATTGCTCCGTTGTGTAGGTTAGGCACATTAATCAGGGGTAAATGTAGGATAATAGGGTAGGGGAATGGGTCTGGTTGGGTTACTTCTCAGAGGGTCGGTGTGGACATTCTAGGCTGAAGGGACTGTTTCCACACTGTAATGATCCTTCTTCTTGTGTGTAATTGTGTGTGAGTGTATGTGTGTTATTGTGAGATTGCATGACTGTTTGTGGGGTGTATCAATATGTAGGAGTGTGCATTTGAGTGTCTGTGTGTGCGCATTTATGTATGTATGTGGGTATGCGAGTGTAAGAGTTTGTGTGAGAGCATGTGTGCGTGAGCAAGTGTTTCTGTGTGGTGGTGTGCTTGTTTATGCGTGTGCATGGCAGTGTGTGTGAAGAAGAGTGTGTGTGTCTGAATGTGGTCATTCATGTGTAGGTGGGTGAGTGAGAATGTGAGCATGTGTGTGTGTGCAAAGAGGTGTGTGAGTGCGAGAATGAGTCTGAGTAAATTAATGTTTGTGAGTGTGTATTTAGGTGTGTGAGTGTGAACATGTGAGTGAGTGAGCGTGTGTGAATGTGGGTGTTTACATGAGAGTGCGTATGTGTATGTGTGTTTCTGAGCATGAGTGTGTGATTTTGAGAGTAAGAGTATTTGCATGAGTTTAAGTGTGAGTGTGCTTTTCATAGTCCATTTATTCCCTTTTTTCTCACCCTATTCTCTTTCAGATTTCTGTTTATTCGCTAATTTATTTCTATTATCTTATGACTGAACGTGTGCCTTTGGGAAACAAAATAAGCCTAGCATTATGAATCATTTAATTGTGTGTCGATCTATCTATCTAGCTATCTATCTATCTGTCAGTGAGACACGGTGTTTTGACTTTCATTATGATAATTATCTTGAGCTGACTTCTGAGCAGCAAACCAGCCACCCACACATTCTGGGCTTAATTACTTCTGACTACAACTTTCCCAATAAAATGTTGACTCCTTTCAGGCATGAATGAGCTCACTGTCATCTCAGTCCAGACGTGTTTTTGAGTTGTGAGTCTAAGAGCAGGTGTAGGTTTGTAGAGGGCGGCTGATGGTCTGTCTCAGCCAATCATTGAAGGATTGACTCATGGAAGCAGCAACTTATCCAGAGCTTTGAGACACATTGTACTAAACAATAGATTGTATGTGATTGTTGGGCTGTGTAATTTGAGCCTGCGATTGTACAAGTCCTTGAGCCAACCTTAGCACATCCCTCCTTACAATTGCAACCTTTAACATAATATTTGGCTATGATGTTGAGTTGATGACAGACACCTAAAGATTTTGAAGGACCCCCTCATAAGAACAGGATATAATGCTCAAGTCATTGATTGCCAGTTCCAATGTGCTACAGTGAAAAACTGCAACGTCCTCCTCAGAAGACAGACACAGGATACGACCAACAGATACGACTTCTGGATGTAAGTTTGCTCACTGAGCTGGAAGGTTTGTTTTCCAACGTTTCGTGATGATATAAGGTAACATCATCAGTGATCCTCTGGCAAAGCACTTTCTATTTATGTGTTTAGGTTTCCTTGAGCCGACAATGTCATTTCCTGTGTTGGTGATGTCATTTCCTGTTTGGTGATGTCATTTCCTGTTCTTTTTCTCAGTGGGTGTGAGATGGGATCCAAATCGATGTTCCTGTTGATAGCCTTCTGGTTGGAATGCCATGCTTCTAGGAATTTTCGTGCGTGTATGGCCGACTTGTCCAAGGATGAATGTGTTGTCCCAGTCAAAGTAGTGTCCTTCCTCATCTGTATGTAAGGATACTAGTGAGAATGGGTCATGTCTTTTTGTGGCTAGTTGATATTCATGTGTCCTGGTGGCTAGTTTTCTGCCTATTTGTCCGATGTAGTGTTTGCACAGCATATTCAAAAAGAATGGGTACCCTATGAACACAGTCTGCTGATTTCTCAGCAACAGAACCAAACAAGCAGACAAAACTCTTCCAGAAACCCTAGCCACACTCCCCTACATTGAACACGTATTGGAAGTGACTGCCAGACTACTCAGACCCCTTGGCATTATGGTAGCCCACAAACCCACCAACACAGTAAAACAGCAGCTAATGAACTTGAAAGATCCTACACAGATAACAAGCAAAACTAATGTCTTTTGCAAAGTACCGTACAAGGACTGTTACAAACACTACATCAGACATACAGGCAGAAAACTAGGCACCAGGATACATAAACATCAACTACTCACAAAAAGACCCACTCTCACTAGTATCTTTACATACAGATAAGGAAGGACACCACTTTGACTGGGACAACACATCCATCCTAGGATAAGCCAAACAGAGACAAGCACAAGAATTCCTAGAAGCATGGCATTCCAACCGGAAATCTATGAACAAACACATTGATTTGGACCCCACCTATCACTCTCTGAGAAAAAGAACAGGAAATGACATTATCAACACATGAAATGACATCATCAACACATGAAATGACATCTTCAACCCAAGGAAACCATAAAACATAAATAGAACGTGGAGGCTCACTGATGATGTTACCTAGTATGGTGAAGAAACTTCTGAAAGTGAACCTTCCAGCTCAGCGAACAAACTTATATCCAGAGTCTCAACTTGAGCTACAGATCTTCTCAAAACTTGCTAGATTTCCCTTCACCGTCCAATACTTCCCCAGAGTGGAGAGACTATGCCATGTTCTTCACAGCCTTCAACATGTCATCGATGATGATGAACATCTTGGCAAGATCATCCCTATACCTCCACTTCATGCCTTCAAACAACCGCCAAACCTTAAACAGACTATCGTTCTCAGCAAACTGCCCAGCCTTCAGGACAACATCAACCACAACACCACACAACCCTGTCATGGCAACCACTGCAAGACATGTCAGATCATTGACATGGATACTACCATCACATGCGGGAATACCCCCTACCAGGCAGGTACTCATGTGACTCGGTCAACGTCTATCTCATATGCTGCAGGCAAGGATGCACTGAGGCATGGTATATTGGCAAAACCAAGCAGACGCTATGACAACGGATGAATGGATGCTGTGCAACAATCACCAGACAGGAATATTCCCTCCCAGTCAGGGAACACATCAGTGGTCAGGGACATTCAGCCTCCGATTTTCTGGTGAGCGTCCTCCAAAGTGGCCTTCGAGATACAAACATGAAACCACCGAGCAGAAACGGATAGCCAACTTCCATACCCATGAAGATGGCCTTAACCTTGATCTTAGGTTCATGTCGCGCAACATGTGACCTCACCACACTGTTCTGTATCTGTAAAATCTTCCTCACTGTCCTGTTTTAACATCATCACCTTGATAACCTGTTATGATCTCTCCACCTTAATTAGTTTGTACAGTTTTGGATTACTTGTTACTTTGGTTAGACCCTCGACATGTGACTCTTACACCTAACATGTTATTCCAGTCATTTGTTCTGTCTCCAGCACCACCTTATTTTTAATTTTTTTGTAATTATCTCTCCGCCTTAATTAATCCACTTCCAGGTCATCCCTTCACTTGTTATTCAGCTGTTGACACTTTACTCACACCGCTCACACTCTTGCTCCCCCGTAAGGACTTAGTATTCAACACTCCTCTCACACTAACTATATGATCTTTTAATCTCACTGCCCATAAACTCTGTGTCTGTGTGCTCTTCTCTCTCTCTTCACCCGATGAAGGGAGAGTGCTATGAAAGCACGTGATTTCAAATAACCTAGTGTCACGTGACTTCTGACTTTGATAACATTTGGCCTTTTTGAATGAACTGTGGGTGGCTTAAACATGTCTATTATTCCTCTCGGAGATTGGATGTCACTGGCTGGGGCATTGTAGTGAGATGTTCTATTTCAAGATTTGGAGATGCCGGTGTTGGACTGGGGTGGACAAAGTTAAAATTCACACATCAACAGGTTATAGTCCAACAGGTTTAATTGGAAGCACTAGGTTTCACGACACTCCGAAAGTTAGTGCTTCCAATTAAACCTGCTGGACTATGACCTGGTGTTGTGTGATTTTTAATGTTCTATTTCAATGAGCTGATACGTTGTCAAACTTGAAAGGGTTCAGAAAAGATTCACAAGGATACTGCCCGAGTTGAAGGGTTTGAGCTTTAGGGAGAGGCTGAATAGGTCTGGGCTGTTTTCCCTGGAGTGTTGGAGGCTGAGGAGCATAGATAGGGTGAATAGCCAAAGTCTTTTCTCCAGGGTAGGGTAAGAGAGTCCAAAACGAGAGGGCATAGGTTTAAGATGAGAAGAGCAAGGTTTAAAAGAGTCCGAAGGGGCAACTTTCTCACACAGAGGGTGGTGTGTGCATGGAATGAGCTGCCAGAGGAAATGGTGGAGGTTGGTACAATTACAACATTTAAAAGGCATCTGGATGGATATATGAATAGGAAGGGTTTAGAGGGGTATGGGCCAATTGTTGGCAAAAGGGACTAGATTAGGTTAGGATATCCGGTCAGCATGGACAAGTTGGACCGAATGGTCTGTTTTCATGGTGTACATCCTTATGACAAATGCCTCTATGTCAGTAGCTAGGGTCATGACTTCATGATTGCTAGCAGGACAACTCATAATGAGATGAGGAGAAACTTCCTTTATCAGAGAGTTGTTAGGATTTGGAATGCACTCTCTGGGAGAGCGGAGGAGACAGATTCCATAGGAATTTCAAAAGAGAGCTGGCTATATATTTGAAAGTGATGAATTTTGAGGGCTATGTAGATAGGGCTGGAGAGTGGGGCAAGCTGGATAGCTCTTTCGGGAGCTTTAAAGACATGATGGACTGAACAGCCTCCTGCTGTATTGTAAATTTTTTTGATTTTAATTGTCCTTGAGAAGATAGTGATCAGATGTTTGAAAAGCTGAGGCCATTAAAATTCCTAACATATCGATGAACGACCATTAAGTTGTGGCTTCCAGATGTGTTACTGACAAAATCTACAGCCCAGGGGCAAACCACTCAATAGATCCGGCCTAACTGGTCTATATTGTGTATTCCTGTTGTTCCAAATGGATGTTGGGAGAAGGGTGGAGTATTAGTTATTGGGGACTCCATAGTTAGGGGGATAGATCGGAGATTCTGTACACGGTTGGTGCATTGCCCCCCCAAGTGCCAGGGTCCGTGATGTCTCGGATTGTGTATTTAGGATCCTTAAGGGGGAGGGGAGAGCAGCCCCAAGTCGTGGTCCACATAGGCAACGACAACATAGGTAGGAAGAGAGATGGGCATTTAAGACAGAAATTCAGGGAGCTAGGGTGGAAGCTTAGAGCTAGAACAAACAGAGTTGTTATCTCTGGTTTGTTGCATGTGTCACATGTTAGCAAGGCAAGGAATAGGGAGAGAGAGCAGTGTGGTTACAGGGATGGTGCAGGAGGGAGGGTTTTGGATTCCTGGATAATTGGGGCTCATTCTGGGGAAGGTGGGACCTGTACAAACAGGATGGTCTTCACCTGAACCAGAGGGGTACCAACATTCTGGGGGGGACTTTTACTAATGCTCTTTGGGAGGGGTTAAACTAATTCAGCAGGGGAATGGGGACCTGAATTGTAGCCCCAGTGTCCAGAAGGTTGAGATTAGTGAGGTCAGGAATCAGATTTCAAGGTCGCAAGAATTGAACTGGAAAGCAGGAAGGTGGCTTGAAGTGCGACTACTTCAACGCCAGGAGCATCTGGAATAAGGTGGGTGAACTTGCAGCATAGATTGGTACCTCGGACTTCGATGTTGTGGCCATTTCGGAAACATGGATAGAGCAGGGACTGGAATGGTTGTTGCAGGTTCCGGGATTTAGATGTTTCAGTAAGATTAGGGAAGATGGTAAAAGAGGGGGTGATGTGGCATTGTTAGTCAAGGACAGTATTATGGTGGCAGAAAGGACGTTTGATGAGAACTTACCTGTGAGGTAGTATGGGCTTAAGATTAGAAATGGGAAAGGAGAGGTCACCCTGTGGGGAGTTTTCTATAGGCCTCTGAATAGTTTCAGAGATGTAGAGGAAAGGATAGCAAAGATAATTCTGGTTCGGAGCGAGAGTGACAGGGTAGTTGTTACAGGGATCTTTAACTATCCGAATATTGATTGGAAATGCTATAATTCGAGGACTTTAGATATGTCAGTTTGTGTCCAATGTGTGCAGGAGGGTTTCCTGACACAGTATGTAGACAGGCCAACAAGGGACGAGGCCACATTGGATTTAGTGCTGGGTAACCAACCTTGCCAGGTGTTAGACTTGGACGTAGGTGATCACTTTGGTGATAGTGACCACAATTTGGTTACGTTTACTTTATTGATGGAAAGGGCTAGGTATATACTGCAGTGCAAGAGTTATAGCTGGGGAAAAGGCAATTATGATGCGATTCGGCAAGATTTAGAATGCATTGGATGAGGAATGCAATTGCAGGGGATGGGCACAATTGAAATGTGGAGTTTGTTTGAGGAACAGCTACAGCATGTCCTTGAGAAGTATATATCTGTCAGGCAGTGAGGAAGTGGTCAAGCGAGGGAACCGTGCTTTACTAAAGAAGTTGAATCTCTTGTCCAGAGGAAGAAGGAGGCTTATATAAAGATGAGACGAGAACGCTCAGTTAGGGCACTTGAGAGTTAGACATTAGTCAGGAAAGACCTGAAGAGAGATGTAAGAAGAGCCAGGAGGGGACATGAGAAGTCTTCAGCAGGTCGGATCAGGACAAACTTGAAAACTTTTGATACGTATGCCAGGAATAAAAGAAAGACTTGGTTAAGATTAAGGCCAAACAAGAACAGTAGTGAGAAGTTGCGTGTGGAGTCTGAAGAGATAGGAGAGGCGCTAAATGAATATTTTTTTGTCAGTTTTCAAGCAGGAAAAATACAATGTTGTCAAGGAGAATACTGAGGTATAGGCTATTAGACTATTAAGGTTCACAAGGAGAAGGTGTTAGCAATTCTGGAAAGTTTGAAAATAGATAAGTCTCCTGGCCAAATGGGATTTATCCTAGGATTCTACGGGAACCTAGGGAGGAGATTGCAGAGCCTTTGGCTTTGATCTTTATGTCATCATTGTCGACAAGAGTAGTGCCAGAAGACTGGAGGATAGCAAATGTTGTCCCCTTGTTCAAGCGGGCAGTAGAGACAACCCCGGTAATTATAGACTAGTTAGCCTTACTTTGGTTGTGGGTAAAGTTTTGTAAAGGGTTATAAGAGATAGGATTTACAATGATCTAGAGAGGAATAATTTGATTAGTGAGCGCCAACATGGTTTTGTGAAGGGTAGTTCATGCCTCACAGACTTTATTGAGATCTTTGAGAAGGTGACTAAACAAGTGAATGAGGGTAAAGCGGTTGATGTGGTGTATATGGATTTCTGTAAGATGTTTGATAAGGTTCCCCACGGTAGACTGTTGCAGAAAATATGGAGGCATGGGTATGAGGGTGATTTGGCGGTTTGGATCAGAAATTGGCTAGCTCTAAGAAGACAGAGGGTGGTGGGATGTACTGCAAGGATCTGTTTTGAGGCAACTGCTGTTTGTCATTTTTATAAATGATCTGGATGAGGGCATAGAAGGATGGATTAGTAAATTTGCAGATGACACTAAAGTCGGTGGAGTTGTGGACAGTGTGGAAGGATGTTGCAGGTTACAGAGGGACATAGATAAGCTGCAGAGCTGGGCTGAGAGATGGCAAATGGAGTTTAATGAGGAAAATGTGAGGTGATTCACTTGGAAGGATTAATAGGAATACAGAGTACTGGGATAATGATAAGGTTCTTGGTAGTACAGATGAGCAGCGAGATCTTGGTGTCCATGTGCATAGATCCCTGAAAGTTGTCACCCAGATTGATAGGGTTGTTAGGAAGGCATGCAGTGTGTCAGCTTTTATTGGTATAGATTAGATTCCCTACAGTGTGGAAACAGGCCCTTCGGCCCACCAGTCCACACCCACCCTCCGAAGGACAACCCATCCAGACCCATTTCCCTTTGAATGATGCACCTAACACTACGGGCAATTTAGCATGGCCAATTCACCTGACCTGCACATCTTTGGACTGTGGTAAGAAACCGGAGCACCCGGAGGAATCCCATGCAGGGAGAATGTGCAAACTCCACACAGGCAGTCACCCGAGGTTGGAATCGAACCTGGGACCCTGGTGATGTGAGGCAGCAATGCTAACCACTGAGTCACTGCGCCGCCCACTTGGATGGTGATGGGTAGTACGAGGAGACAGAGATTAAATTGAGGGGGGATAGATATAGGACAGATGTCAGAGGTAGGTTATTTAATCAGAGAGTTATAAGGGTACGGAATGCCTTGCCTGTAACAGTAGTAGGGATTGAGTTTTGGAGCCACGAGGTCATGCTGCAGCTGTATAAAACTCTGGTGTGGCTGCACTTGGAGTATTGTGCACAGTTCTGGTCACCGCATTATAGGAAGGATTGGAAGCATTGGAAAGGGTGCAGAGGAGATTTACCAGGATGTTGCCTGGGTATGGAGGCAAGGTCTTATGAGGAAAGGCTGAGGGACTTGAGACCATTTTTGTTAGAGAGATGAAGGTTAAGAGGTGACTTAATAGATGCATACACGATGATCAGGGGGTTAGATAGGGTGGACAGAGAGGGCCTTTTTCCTCGGATGGTGATGGGTAGTATGAGGAGACATAGATTAAATTGAGGGGTGATAGACATAGGACAGATGTCAGAGGTAGGTTCTTTAATCAGAGAGTTAGAAGGGCGCAGAATGCCTCACCTGCAACAGTAGTAGACTCGCCAACTTTAAGGGCATTTAAATGGTCATTGGGTAAATGTATGAATGATAATGGAATAGTGTAGGAAAGATGGACTTCAGATTGGTTTCACAGGTCGGCACAACATCGAGGGTTGAAAGGACTGTACTGTGCTGTAATGTTCTATGTTCTATATTCTCCTAAGTCTATTGACCTCACTATTTTGAGAGGGAAACACGTTTTAAACATTCTATAAAACAACCTTTGTGACCATGTGACCATTTTCAGTTCCTAATCAACAATATGAGGATCTGATTTGCAGATATGACCCAGAGTGGAAAAAACAATGTAGCATCACATTATGTTAGATATCTGGTCTGTTGTCGAGTTATTCATAGAGATTGACTGCTGTGCCATTATTGTCATATCAGGGCAACTTCCAAGATAGACTCATACAACATGGAACAGACCCATTGGTCCAACTCCTCCATGCTGACCAGACATCCCATTTGCCAGCATTTGGCACAAATCCCTTTAAACCCTTCCTATTCATATACACATCCAGATGCCTTTTAGATATTGTAATTGTACCAGCCTCCACCACTTCCCTTGACAGTTCATCCCATACACGCACCACCTTCTGCATGAAAACTCCCCAGGGTGCTACCATTACCTCTCAGGTCCTTGTCAAATACTTCCTCTCTCATGTTAAACCTATGCCCTTTCGTTTTGGACACCCCACCCCAGGGAAAAGACTTTGACTATTCACTTAATCCATGAACTTCATGATTTTATAAACCTCTATAAGGTCACCCCTCAGCCTCCGATGCTCCAGGGAAAACAGCCCTGGCCTATTCAGCCTCTCCCTATAGCTCAAACCCTCCAGTCCTAGCAACATCCTTGTAAATCTTTTCTGCACCCTCTGAAGTTTAACAATATCCTTCCTAAAGAATGGAGACCAGAATTGGACATAGTACAGTCAGTTTAGAAACAGCACTTAAAGTGTTGGTGATGTAATTGCATTACAGGCAACACACGTTTTAAAAGTTGTGCTGTAGAAATAGCGTCCCCAATATGTCAATCACATTACAGCGAATTCATGTTGACAAAACATGTGTTATAACAGAACAATCTGTATTCTAAATGTGGCCTCACCAATGTCTTGTATAGCCGCAACTTGGCGTCCCAATTCCTGTAGGTAAAAACAATGACTGCAGATGCTGGAAACCAGATTCTGGATCAGTGGTGCTGGAAGAACACAGCAATTCAGGCAGCATCCTGAACTCAATGTTCTGACCGATGAATGCAAATTTGCCAAACGCCTCCTTCACCATCCTGTCTACACGTGACACCACTTTCAAGAAACTATACACCTTGGTGTCTTTGTTCAGCAACACTCCCCAGGGTGCTACCATTAACTATAGAAGTTCTATCTTAAGATGATGAAAAAAGAATGAGACAGACTTGAGGATTTTTGTCTCAAAATTCCTACATTGAGCCTGATGGTTAGGAGTTAAAGTTGTTTTAACGAGAAATTGAATTGTCCCTGCCTCCCTCAGTAATTAATTTTATTTCATTCATTCACAGGGTTTGGGAACAGTTAACTCAGCAAATATTTATTGCCCATCTCTGATTGCCTTTTGAGCCGCTGTCTTCTGCTTACTATGGGGTTGAGCCACAATGCCCGCAGGAACAGCAATATACTTCCAAGTCAGGATTGTGAGGGGTTTGGGGGGGGATCTTGCAGCTGATGCCAATCCCATTTGTCTGCTGCCCGTGTCAATCTTGTTGGAAGTGCTCGTGGGTTTGGAAGGTGCTATTTAAGGCGACTTGATGATTGGTTTGGAGATGATGGTGTTGGACTGGGGTGGACAAAGTTAAAAATCACACAACATCAGGTTTTGGAGTTTAATGCGGACAAGTGTGAGGTGATTCACTTTGGACGGAGTAACCGGAATGCAAAGTACTGGGCTAATGGTAAGATTCTTGGTAGTGTAGATGAGCAGAGAGATCTCGGTGTCCAGGTACACAGATCCTTGAAAGTTGCCACCCAAGTTGACAGGGTTGTTAAGAAGGCGTACAGTGTTTTAGCTTTCATTAATAGAGGGATCGAGTTCCGGAACCATGAGGTTATGCTACAGCTGTACAAAACTCTGGTGCGGCCGCACTTGGAGTATTATGTACAGTTCTGGTCTCCACATTATAAGAAGAATGTGGAAGCTTTAGAAATGGTGCAGAGGAGATTTACTAGGATGTTGCCTGGCATGGAGGGAAGGTCTTACGAAGAAAGGCTGAAGGACTTCAGGCTGTTTTCGTTAGAGAGAAGAAGGTTGAGAGGTGACTTAATAGGGACATATAAGATCATCAGAGGGTTAGATAGGGTGGACAGTGAGAGCCTTTTTCCAAGTATGGTGATGGCGAGCACGAGGGGGTATAGCTTTAAATTGAAGGGTGATAGATATAGGACAGATGTCAGAGGTAGTTTCTCTACTCAGAGAGTAGTAAGGGTATGGAATGCTTTGCCTGCAACGGTAATAGACGCGCCAAGTTTAAGTGCATTTAAGTCGTCATTGGACAGGCATATGGACGTACATGGAATAGTGTAGGTTAGATGAGCTTCAGATTGGTATGACAGGTCGGTGCAACATCGAGGGTCGAAGGGCCTGTACTGCGCTGTAATGTTCTATAATCTATAATTATAGTCCAACAGGTTTAATTGGAAGCACTAGCTTTCAGGAATTGGTAGCATTGAGATATGTTAATTCTGGGATTGGAATTCCACCGGGGATTTGCACATTGGAGAATGAAACAGATATCTTCTGCTTTATGTTAAAAGATGAATTTCATCCTTACATTGCTGTTATGTCAGAGTGGTTATTTTCTGTGTCTCTGGGTGTGGCCAGGGCCTCGCGTGAGGTGTCTATAATTTACTGCTGTCTACTCACTCCCAAAGTCACTCACAAACCGAAGTTGAAGGACAGGTTATTTTGAGCAGTGAAGTTCTTGGTGTACAGCTGTGGATTCATCGAACTAGAACCCTGGTAAGTTGCTATGCAAAATTACTTATGGTAATTTACACTGATTCCCAAGGTAATGAAAGAGTGAAGAAAGTCAAGGTGAAGGGAGATATTTTCTCTCTCCTGTTTTGACCTTTCTTCTCTGCAAAACTGAAACACAGAATTATTACGGAGCAGAAAGAGACCATTTGGCCCAACATGTCTGCACTAGCTCTTCACAGGAGCATTTCACCCAGTGCTGTTCTCCCACCTTCTCCGTACATTCCTCCTTTTGTAACTAGCCATCTCATTCCCTGTCAGAATCTTCATTGAACCTGCCTTCACCATACTCTCATTTTCCAAGAGTGGAAAATAGTTTCTCCTGATTTACAGCGTCCAGACTCCTCATGATTTAAGGAGGAGACGGATTTTTAATTAGTAATGGGTTGAATGATGATGGAGACCAGGCAGGAAATTGGAACTGAGCCTGAGATGATATCAACCATGATGGTATTAAATGGTAGAGAAGGTTTGAGAACTCAGTTGACTAATCCTGCTCCTGTTTCTTGGGTTCTTCCATCCTCTGGGCCTTCCCTTTTGTCAGGGAGCCATACCCAGCCATCCCCAGTAACTGAAGCTACTGAAGTGAAGAGTGCTCATTGGCCAACCCATTCTGATAGCTCCATGTGATTTTGAGACTCATTGGCCTTCATCAGGGATAGCTGCAACTCTCTGAGATCCGAATGCCCCAATGCCTCTTGCAGATTCCCAATTTTCAAACGCCATCACTGATGGCCATGCTTTTTATTCACCTATGAGCCTCAAACTCCAGAATTACTCTCCTAAATCTCTCTCATAGAGTAATAGAGCCATACAGCACGGTAATATGCTCTCGTCCATTCCGACTAAATTTCCTAAACTGTGCTAGTCCCATTTGCCAGCATTTGGCCCATATCCCTCTGAACCTTTCCTATCCATGTGCCTATCCAGATGTGTTTTAAATCTTGTAATTGTACCAGCTGCTACCACTTCCTCTGGCAGCTCATTCCATACACACACCACCCTCTGTGTGAAAACGTTGCGCCTTAGGTCCGAATTAAAGTCTGTCTCTTTGACCAAACCTTTGGTCAACCTTCTGTAATGATCACTTGCGTGTCTCATGTTTAATTTTGCTTGATAATGCTACCGGAAAGGGCAGTGGGACATTTTTTCATTGTGCTAAAGGTACTATGTAAATGCAGTAGCATAGGCGTGGTGTAAATCTGTTTAAAAAAGTGTGGGTTGATCTAGATTTAGAGGGATTGTCACTGAGATTGGAATAGACAGGACTGTGTAGGCAGTGACTGGTTCTGATTTGAGAGTTAGATCTCTCCTTTTATACATTCAGTGAGTTCTGTGGCAGTGATGGATGTGAGGTGTCAGTCGTGTGGAGCTGAATTTTTCTTCCATTTTGCAAACCAACATTGCCATCAATCACTCAGGGTCCGTGAGGTTGTTGTCCATAGATCCCTTTAGACCAGTCAGTTGGGGTGTTTTAGCCCCCACCTCAGAACAGCTTACCACAAGAATAATCCCTGCCATGTCAATGTAATACTGTCTTTATCTCAGACCTGCCGTCTCAATGTATTGCTCCTTCCAATCCCATGCCAATCGATGTTGAACCATAGGCCACTCTGCGGATTTTACCTCCGCGGTGGATCTCCGATTTCTGAAGCTAATTTCTCTTTGAAATGTTCCTCAGGGAAGAGACTTTCACCTCTCTGTCGTGGCCACTGCTCAGGGGGAAGGGTATCTCTCAAAATAAAACTGTTTTAGAGTTTGGTGCATTTTACTGAGACAGTTCCCACACCATTCCACTCTTGTGCAACACTCAGGATAACAGAATTAGAGTCATAGAGACATGCAGCATAGAAACAGGCCCTTTGGCCCACTACGTCCATGCTGACCAATCAACACCAAACTACACTAATCCCATTTACCAGCACATGGTCCATAGCCTACTATGGCCTGGCAGTTCAAGTGCTGTGCCCTGACTTTTTAATTGCTCAGTTGTTGCATTGCAGAAGGAGGACATTCAGCCCATTATGCCTGCATCGGTTCTATCTGCTAGTGTCAATCTCCACCCTTTTCCCCATCTCCCCACACACCATTTTTATTCAAATAACCATCCAATGCCTCTCTTGAATGCTTCAATTGAACCTGCCTCCAGCACATTTCCAGGTAGTGTAAAATCACACAACACCAGGTTATAGTCCAACATTTTAATTTGGAAACACTAGCTTTCGAGGAGCTGCTTTTTCCTCAGCTGGTTGTGGCCACCTGATGTAGGAGCAGCGCTCTGAAAGCTAGTGCTTCCAAATAAACCTGTTGGACTATAACCTGGTGTTGTGTGATTTTTAACTTTGTCCACCCTAGTCCAACACTGGCACCTCCAAGTCATGTGTAAAGTAGATTGCTTTCTCACATCACTCCAGCTTCCTTTATGCATCTGTACTCTCTTGACTTTTTTTTCCCTTGCTTAAAAGATCAGACAGAGAAACAAAGAGATTGAGAGACTATCCCCTTGAAGGATCCAAAGACGCGGCTGTGATGATCAAAGGCAGCTAGGTGTATCTGCAAGACGACATTGAAACAGTACTCAGAATCTGACACATTCTCACAGTCAGGTGAAACTCCTCTCTTTGTGTTTTACTGAAACCTTTACTTTCACTGGTTTAGCAACCTTTGTTAAAATAACAGATGTAGCAACTTCATCCTGACATGTTATTGGCTTTGATGGTAATGTCATATGTCACAACTTCAATCCACCAACCTCCCGGTCAGTTATCCCTGCAGGTGAATTTGTACTTTACCCAGTATTTACAGGATGGAAATAGGACACTCCATCTGTATTGGGATTTGTGCTCTACAGAAGCCTCCTCCTACTGCCTTCTATTCCTTTCCCCCTCCTACTCGCCCTAGCTAACCATTTAACACCCCAATGCTTTTCACCACAGCTGCACATTGTGCCAGTGAGTTCCACATTCCCCACTCTCTTTGAAGAAGAAGATCCTCTTGAAATTGTCCACTGGATTAATTAGGAGCCAGTTTATTATCTAGGAGCTCCACAACTGGAAAAATCATCCCTTTCAAACCCTTTCATAAATTTCAAAGACCTCTGTCAGATCACTTCTCTGTCTGTTCTGGTGTAAAGAAGGCTAGTTCAATCTTTCTGGATGGTTGTACTCATTTCTGATAGCATCCTTGTGAACCCAACTCTTTTCAGTCGCCTGAGTCGGGAATTGAACCCGGGTCTACAGGCGCTGTGAGGCAGCAGTGCTAACCACTGGGCCACCGTGCCGCCCGGTTGTACTCATTTCTGATAGCATCCTTGTGAACCCAACTCTTTTGCATCTTTCTGCCATTCAGTAGGATCGTGGCTGACCCAAAGTTCCTCACATCCACTTTCCTGCCCTTTCCCCATTACCCTTGTTCCCCAGATTGATCAAGAATCTCTCTACCTCCACCTTAAATATACACAAGGTCTCTGCCCCCACAGCTCTCTGTGGCAAGGAATTACAAAGATTCACAGCCCTCTGAGGGAAGAAATTTCTCCTTATCTCAGTCTTATATTGGTGCCCCTTTCTTCTGAGACTGTGCCCTCTGGTCCCAGACTTTTCTAGGAGGAGAAACACCCTCTCAGCATTGACCCTGTCAAGCCCATTCAGAATCCGATATGTTCAATGACATCACCTCTCATTCTTCTCGGCTCCAATGAGTAGAGTCGCAGCTTGTTTAACCTTTGCTCACAATGCAACCCCTTCATCCCAGGGATCATCCTAGTGAACCTTCTCTGACCTGTCTCCAGTAAAATGACATCTTTCCTTAAATAAGGGACCAGAACTGTTCACAGTTCTCCAGATGTGGTCTCCCCAGAATCTTGTACAGTTGCAATAAAACCTCCCTACTCTTATACTCCAACCCATTTGAAATAAGGCCCCACATTCCACTACCCTTCCTGATCACTTGCTACTCCTGTGTGTGAACTTTTTATGTTTAATGCACAAATTCCTCTCTGTAATGCAACTTTCTGCAGTTTCTCTCTATTTAAATGATATTCTGTTGTCCCTTCCAAAATGAACAACTTCACATTTTCCTATATTATACTCTGCCAACTTTTTGCCCACTTACTTAACCCATCAATATCTCGGTTTGTTTTGTCTGTAAACACTGCTTTGTTTTAAATTATTCATTCACGGGATGTGGGCTTCACTGGTTGGGCCAGCAGCTATTGCCCAGAGGGCAGTTAAGAGTCAACCACATTGCTGTGGGTCTGGACTCACATGACTAGGCCCAGGGCATCAATGTGGACTTCAACAGTTTCCTCATTTCCCCTTCCCCCACCTCACCCTAGTTCCAAACTTCCAGCTCAGCACTGTCCCCATGACTTGTCCGGACTTGTCCTACCTGCCTAGCTCCTTTTCCACCTATCCACTCCACCCTCTCCTCCCTGACCTATCACCTCCATCCCCTCCCCCACTCACCTATTGTACTCTATGCTACTTTCTCCCCACCCCCACCCTCCTCTAGCTTATCTCTCCACGCTTTAGGCTCTCTGCCTTTATTCCTGTTGAAGGGTTTTTGCCCGAAACGTTGATTTCGCTGCTCCTTGGATGCTGCCGGAACTGCTGTGCTCTTCTAGCACCACTCATCCAAGACTGCAGATGTCCTTTACTAGAAAGCAGAAGTGAGCCCAATGGGATTTTACAACAAGTGACAATATTTTCATGGTCATCATTAATCTTTTAATTCCAGATTTTTATTGAATTCAAATTCTACCATGACAGGATTTGATTTTTGTGTGCCCAGGATATTATCTGAGCCTCTGGAGTAACAGTCTATCATTAGGGTGGCACGGTGGCTCAGTGGTTAACACTGCTGCCTCACAGCACCATGGTCCCAGGTTCGATTCCAGACTCGGGGGACTGTCTGTGTGGAGTTTGCACGTTCTCCCTGTGTCTGTGTGGGTTTGCTCCTCCCACAGTCCAAAGATGTGCAGGCCCGGTGAATTGGCTATGCTAAATTGCCCATAGGCGCATTAGTCAGAGGAAATGGGTCTGGGCGGGTTACTCTTCGGAAGGTCGATGTGGACTGCTTGGGCCGAAGGGCCTGTTTCCATACTGTAGCTAATCTAATCATAACACATGAGGCCATTGTCTCCACTTGCTTGCTGACTATCATTCCTGCCAATCTATCTGCCCAGTTCAGTTTAGCTAACTCTATCCCCATTTCATTGTATTTCCCTTTATTTAAGTTAAACACGGTTATTTCCCACCCTAATTTCGAACTCTCAAATTGCATATTAAATTTTATTTTGTTATGCGTACCACTTCCTTGGGATTCTTTTACTCAGTGGTTATTTATTAAACCTGCCTCATTACCCATTACCAGATCATCTCTGACATCATTTCATCTTTCATTAACAGTGCTACTCCACCACCTTTTCCAACCGTTCTGTCTCTCTGAAAGTTCAGGTATTGCTGAATATTAAATTCTCAGTTTTTATCTCCTGGTTGTTTTTTATTCATTTTGTGGGATGTGGGGTGTCACTGACTGGGCTCAGCATTTATTTCCCGTTCCTAGTTGCCCTTTGATGAGCTGCCTTCCTGAACTGCTGCAGTCCACCTGCTATGGGTTGACCCACAACGTTATTAGGGAGGGAATTCTAAGATTTAGCCCCAGCGACAGTGAAGGAACGGCGATGTAATTCCAAGGCAGGTTACCGAGTGGCTTGGAGGGAAACTTGCAGGTGGTGGTGTTCCCATGTATCTGCTGCCCTTGTCAAGATGGAAGTGGTCGTGTGTTTGAAGGGTACTGTTTGAGGATCTTCAGTGAACTTCTGCAGGGCATTTTGTAGAGAGCACATACTGCTGCTATTGAGCATTGGTGGTGAAGTGAGTGGATGTTTATGGATGTGGTGCCAATCAAGTGGGCTGCTTTGTCCTGGATGGTGTCAAGCTTTGTGAGTGTTGTTGGACCTGCACCTGTCCAGTAACCATGTTTCTGTAATGGTACCTTTAACTGCACCAACAATTCATCTACCTCATTCCGAATGCTTCGTGCATTAAGATTCAAGGCCTTCACAGTTTTTCTGTCATTTAGTTTCCCCACACTCTTCCAATTCCTTGGTACAATATGACATTTGCATATTCTATCTCTTCTTGTCATTTGGTGGGAAGGACCAGCCCCATCACTAACCTGAAATTCGACCTTCTCCTTTACTTTTGATTTTATAATTTTCTATGCAACTGAACTTACCTCCCTGCTATTTAGTTCAAAGCCTGATTGAGCCTTTCTTCATGATGTGATCACTTGCCAGTTGCAGTCTGTCAATTCAGGGGTAATGTCAGAAATCACATGACACTGGGTTATAGCCCAACAGGTTTATTTGAAACCACAAGCTTTTGGAACACTGCTCCTTCATCAGGTGAAGTTCTAATAAACCTGTTGGGCTATAACCTAGTGTCATGTGACTTCTGACTTTTTCCACCCCAGTCCAACACCGGCACCTCCACACCAGTTGAGTTAACGTCAGTATCTGCGTGGCATGGGATCTGCTGATTTTGCCATCAATCTCTGTCTGACGTTTGAAAAGCAATCAGGTCATTTCGAAAACAGTAATTCTGCAATTTTATAATTCATACAGAAACAGCCAGACGCTGAATGCAGACTAGTTGTGAATGGCAATGATGGTGTTCACATCAGCAGCAGCCCGGATGCTGTGTGATGGCACAGAACATAAACTAATGCCCATGGGTCCTATACCCATGCACCCAGCCAGAACTGCCTCATTTTGAGAGGAGAGAAGAGAGAGATAAACTGAGAGAACTGTTGAGAGAGATGAAGGAGTGAGTAAACAAACAAGGGGTGTGGTGGCTTAGTGGTTAGCACTGCTGCCTCACAGCGCCAGGTATCCATGTTTGATTCTACCAGCGGGCAATTGTGTGGAGTTTGCACATTCTCCCCGTGTCTGCTTGGGTTTCCTCCCACAGTCCAAAAATGTAAAGGTTATGTTAATTGGCCATGGGAAATTTCCCATTGCGTCCAGGGATGAGTGGGTTCCATGGATTAGCCATGGGAAATGCAGGGTTATGGGGATAAGATTAGGGGTTGATGGGCTGCTGTTCGGAAGATCAGTGCAGACGTGATGGGCTGAATGGCTTGCTTCCACAAGGTAGGAATTCTAAGTGTCTGAAGTTTCAATGACTGGAAAGTTTGAGTTAGCATAGAAGTCCTTGTACATACAGCTCTGAGTCGTTAGACTGGAGGTCAGATGGACAGGGAGAAAGTGAGGACTGCAGATGCTGGAGATCAGAGCTGAAAAATGTATTGCTGGAAAAGCGCAGCAGGTCAGACAGCATCCAAGGAGCAGGGCTTCTGAAGAAGGGTTTATGCTCGAAACGTCGATTTTCCTGCTCCTTGGATGCTGCCTGACCTGCTGCGCTTTTCCAGCAACACATTTTTCAGGTCAGATGGACAGCTACCACCTGATTTGCCCCTGGGCTAGAGAAATTGCATTGACCATCTTGGCTTTTTAGACTTTTCACTTGATGTTCCAGCCACTCCTGATGGCTGCTGTCTGACAATTTCACATTTTAACAGGATGTTAAGGCACTCAGGTGTGAAATTGGACTGTCCAGTAGCAGGAAGGAGGATTACAGTGAATTGGCCGCCCAATTGTAAGCTGTCGTTTTGCATAGACTCTTTACCCATTGATGTTGTTCTGACCAACCCCTGAGTGAGAGTTCCAAATTGATGATTGTTCCAGAGGATCCTACAATTCAGTGTATAAGTTCAGCCCTGATTTGCGTTACACCGTGGGCGGCACGGTGGGCGGTACGGTGGGCGGTACGGTGGCACAGTGGTTAGCACTGCTGCCTCACAGCGTCAGAGACCCGGGTTCAATTCCCGCCTCAGGCGACTGACTGTGTGGAGTTTGCACATTCTCCCCGTGTCTGCGTGGGTTTCCTCCGGGTGCTCCGGTTTCCTCCCACCACTCAAAGATGTGCAGGGTCAGGTGAATTGGCCATACTAAATTGCCTGTTGTGTTAGGTAAGGGGTAAATGTAGGGGTATGGGTGGGTTTCGCTTCGGCGGGTTGGTGTGGACTTGTTGGGCCGAAGGGCCTGTTTCCACACTAAGTAATCTAATCTAATCTACTCTAAATCTAAAGGAGATACCCCCAAATAGTCACACTGCACCCTACCCCTTCAACCTCTGATGAATTCCTGATGAAGAACTTATGCTCGAAATGTCAATACTCCTGCTCCTCGGATGCTGCCTGACCTGCTGTGTTTTTCCAGCACCACACGCTTAGACTCTGATCTCCAGCATCTGCAGTCCTCACTTTCTCCCAGAACAATGTTAATCTGACCAAGATCTTTTCCTTCTCCCAATCCAACTGCATTTATGTTTTAAAAAGGGCCAAATATGTCATGCTTTCTTGACTTAAATAGAAGACGAGTTTATTAGTTAATAAACAAAAGAAAAACTAACAATAAACTGCAACACACATATGCACAGATTAAAATGTCAATCGAGCCCATTTTTTTGTCATTTATGTAAATGATTTGGATGTGAATGTAAGAGGCACGGTTAGTAAGTTTGCAGATGACACAAAAGTTGGTAATGCAGTGGAAAGTGAAGAAAGTTACCTCAGAGTGCAATGGAACCATGATCAGGTGGGCTGATGGTTTCAGGAATGGTAGATGGAGTTTAATTTAGATAAAGGTTGCATTTTTGTAACGCAAATCAGGGCTGGACTTATACACTGAATTGTAGGATCCTGGGGAGTGTTGCTGAACAAAGAGATCTAGGGGTACAGGTTCATCGTTCCTTGAAGGTGGAGTTGCAGGTAGGGAAGAAGATGTTTGGTACATTTGCCTTTATTGATCAGTGCATTGAGTATAGGGGTTTGGATTTGGAAATGTGTTGCTGGAAAAGCGCAGCAGGTCAGGCAGCATCCAGGGAACAGGAGAATCGACGTTTCGGGCATAAGCCCTTCTTCAGGAAGTCCACACCGACCCGCCGAAGCGTAACCCACGCAGACCCATTTCATTTATCCCTTCACCTAACACTACGGGCAATTTAGCATGGTCAATTCACCTACCTGCACATTTTTGGAGGAAACCGGAGCACCCGGAGGAAACCCACGCAGACACGGGGAGAATGTACAAACTCCACACAGAGAGTCGCCTGAGGCGGGAATTGAACCCGGGTCTCGGGCGCTGTGAGGCAGCAGTGCTAACCACTGTGCAATTCTGAAGAAGGGCTTATGCCCGAAACGTCGATTCTCCTGTTCCCTGGATGCTGCCTGACCTGTTGCGCTTTTCCAGCAACACATTTCCAGCTCTGATCTCCAGCATCTGCAGACCTCACTTTCTCCTATAGGGGTTTGGATGTCATGTTGCAGCTGTACAGACAGTAGTGAGGCCACTTTTAGAATATAATGTTCAATTCTGGTCTCCCTACTATGGGAAAGATGTTGTGCAACTTAAAAGAGTTCAGAAGAGATTTACAAGGATGTAGCCAGGGTTTGAGGGTTTGAGCTATAGGGAGAGGCTGAACAGGCTGGGGCTGTTTTCCCTGGAGTGTCGGAGGCTGAGAAGTGAGCTGATAGAGGTTTAGAAAATCATGAGGGGCACGGATAGGGTGAATAGCTGAAGTCTTTTCTCCAGAGTAAGGGAGTCCAAAACTAGAGGCCATAGGTTTAAGTTTAGAGGGGAAAGATATAAAAGGGACCTGAGGAGAAATGTTTCACCCAGAGGGTGCTGTGTGAATGGAATGAGTTGCCAAAGGAAGTGGTGGAGACTGGTACAATTACAACATTTAAAAGGCATCTGGATGGGTATATGAATAGGAAGGGTTTAGAGGGATATGGGCAAAATGCTGGCAAATGGGATCAGATGAGATTGGGATATCTGGTCAGCATGGATGAGTTGGACCAAAGGGTCTGTTTCTATGCTGTACATCTCTATGACTCTATGAGTAAAAGGATAACAACTAAAAAGGCATACAAATCAGTGTCCAGCTTCCATGAAGAGTAGATGGTGGAATGCTGTTAAGTTGGAAGGTACTCTAACACTGATGTCGAGGGTGAAGTAGTCGATTTCAAAACTCTTGGCTCTGCAAGGTAGCAGAGAGGCTTGTGTGGTGTTTCCTTCTTGATGATGATTTCAATGGCTTACTTGGCCCTGGCACTCAGAGTGAGAGAGAGAGTCTTCCTTCACTTGTAGTGCAGGGGTGTCTAATAGCTGTTCTCAAATTGTAACCTTCACAGCACACAGGTTCACACTTGCACATGAATCCCGCTAACACACTGAGAGTGGGGCTGCAGGGTCTTCTAAAACCCTGCTCTTATGTATTCTTGAGAAGGAAAAGCACAAATGCATATCCACACATATGTCCACACCCAGGACTTAAAGGAAAGGAAATGGCATTCCTGCTGGGAAGGGTAATAGGTTTTGCCTTGCATCTCTTCCTTTTAGCCTTTCTGTTTGACATAATCTTGATACTCTGTTGGTGTGACATTTCTTGGGTTCAGACAGGCCCTTCCAATGAATGTCATTTTCAGGATTTACTTTATCAACTATTCTTGGAGCTATGGTCTTTCTTTAAAAACAGGCATCTTCTGAAAAGTTCAATGTGTCCATATGTAATTCAGGGCAATGATCCACTGTCATGACGATGTTGATGGGACTTCATTTCACTTTGAGCCCTTCTCCTGGTTGTGTGGTTAACATTTTCTGAAGGTGTGGCTGGTGTTTGTGTGTTTTGAGTATATCGTGTAGATAGCTGCTTTTATTCTGTTTATGAAGACTGAACTAGGTGCTATTAGTGCAATTAGAGACGCATGCTTGGGATGAATGCTTCTCTCTGTTTAGGGAATCAAATTGTAAGCAATGTTTATCAAGAGGGATATAATTGAATAGGCATGGAGAATCTTATATATTTAATTGGTAAACTCAATAGAAACATGATATGCAAAGTTAGAGAGTGAGGGAAATATTGTAACAAACAGTATGTCCAGTTTGGTGGTTGAGGTGGAAACCCTCAACTCATTTAAAAGGACCGTGGAACTGCATCTGAAGCATTAGAACCTGCAAGACTATGGCCAGGTAATGCTAAGCAGGATTAGAATGGGCAGCTAGTTTATTCAGATGGCACAGACATGATGGAATGAATGGTCTCTTGTGTGTTGTAACCCTGGATGTTTCTATGATCTTATAGCTCATACATCTGGCCCCTTAGATCCGTTTCACCATCTTGCCGTAACCTTCCCTGACATTACTTTGCCAGAGTTGGCAATTGTGAGTAATGTTGCTAAAACTATTCAGTGGGTTCCATCATGAACGCCAAGAGGCTGCAATTACCTGAACTCTGTATGAAAGTACTGGGTACGCTTTTTCTCACTTTAATTCGGAAATAAGAATATAATTTCACAAGAATCTCTTCAGCAAACATTTATCTTGGCTGGTTTCTTGGATAACAGCATTGGGTAATTTGGGTCAAGCAAGTCCATTGAAACTTAGAAGAACAAGAAGTAACGTTTAAGATTCTGAGGGGGCTTGACAGGGTGATTGCTTTCCCTCACAGGGAAAGTCTAGATGTTTTGATTTTGTGAGAGATGGTGCTGAAGTGGCCCTTTTAATCAGCCTTTAATTGACACTGCAAAGTTAAACTGGTAAATAATACTTCCCAAAGAGCAGCTCAACGCTTGGAAAGATTGCCACAAAGATAACTGAATGAATGGACCCTGTTCAGAAGCAGAAATTGATCCGTAATCTTAAAATTTATCATCAAAATTTGAGACTGTCTTTGCCCAAAATGAATGAGGGACTAAGGACCCACTGTTGGCAAAGTTGACATCAGTGTTGATACAAATTAAATGGACCCGTAATCCGAAATGAAAACAGACATTTCTGGAAAAGCTCAGCAGGTCTGGCAGCATCTGTGCAGGGAAATCAGAGTAATGTTTCAGGTCCAGTAATCCTTCCTCAGAAGGTAACTAGGAAAATGTTGGTTTATGTGCAGAAGATAGGGTTGGCAGGAAGGTGTGGGGGGTGGAAGGAATAAATGATAAATGAGGATAGAGCTGAGAGACTCCTGGGATCAGAAACTCAACTGGACTCACCACATAATCTCAGTGGGTACTAGAGCAGGTCAGAGGCTAGGAATACTGCAGCGAGTAACTCACCTCCTGACTCCCAAAGCTTGTTCATCAGTTACAAGGCACAAGTCAGGAGTGTGATGGAATATTCCCCATTTGCCTGGATGGGTGCAGCCCCAATAACATCCAAGAAGATGGACACCATCCAGGACAAAGCAGCCTGGTCGATTGGCATCACATCCACAAGCACCACTGCCCTCCACCACTGTAGCTCAGTAGCAGCAGTGTGTGCCATCTACAAGATGCACTGCAGAATGATCCTCAGACTACACCTTCGAAACCCATGACCACTTCCATCTAGAAGGTCAAGGGCAGCAGATACATGGCAACACCACCCCTTCAATTTCTCCTCCAAGCCACTCAACATCCTGACTTGGAAATATATCGCCGTTCTTTCACAGTCACTGGGTCAGAATCCTGGAATTCCCTCCCGAAGGGCTTTGAGGGTCAACCCTCAGCACGTGGACTGCAGCGGCTCACCCCCACCTTCTCAAAGAGGCAATTAGAGACAGGCAGTAAATGCTGGGCCCAGCCAGAGATGCCCACATCCCACAAAATGAATAAATTTTATAAAGTCTTCCATTAAACATAGAAATGAAGGACAACTTCTTCTGTCAGAGTGTTGCTAACTTTCAGAATTCTCTTCCCCAGACAACAGTGGAGCTCAGGTCATTGAAGATATTCAAGGCAGAAGTAGACAGATTTTGATTGACAAGGGAATCAAAGATTACAAGGGACAGGAAAGTGGAGTTGAGGCCACAACCAGATCAGTGTGATCTTATTGAGTGATGGAGTAGGCTTGAGGGGCTGAATGGCCTACTCCTGTTTCTGTGTCCTATGTTATACAACTCCAAATATATTCTCAAGAGATGAGCTCAGTCACTCAGCGGTTAGCACTGCTGCCTCACAGCACCAGGGACCCGGGTTCGATTCCAGCCTCGGGTGATTGTCTGTGTGGAGTTTGCACATTCTCCCAGTGTCTGCGTGGGTTTCCTCTGAGTGCTCCGGTTTCCTCCCACAGTCCAAAGATGTGCAGGTTAGGTGAAGTGGCAATGCTAAATTGCCCACAGTATTCAGGGATATGTAGGTTAGGTGCATTGGTCAGAGGCAAATATAGGGTAGGGGAATGAGTCTGGGTGGATTACCCTTCAGAGGGTCTGTGTGAACTTGTTGGGCAGAAGGGCCTGTTTCCACACTGTATGACTTCTAAGATGGCTAAAGTTTGACAAGGCTGGACTCAGAGCCAGTTTTGCTGACTGCTTGATGTAATTCTAGACTGTGAGGTGTGCTCACTCACATGACACTGATTTTCCTAGAACCCAGTGGCACAGGTAGGAGTCAGGGTTTATTTCTATACGCCCCCACCCCCCCTTTATTTTGTATGCAAACTCCATGAATTAGCACATTCACCTTCAAATGCAGCAACTTAGATCAGTCAAAAGGCAACTGCCATTCCATCTGTATAAACATTAATGTCAACACTGCACGTCCTCAGTCTCTCATTCATTTCAGGCAAAGACAGTCTCAAATTTTGATGATAAGTTTTAAGTCTAAGGATCAATTTCTGCTTCCGAACAGGCTTCATTCATTCAGTTATCTTTGTGGAATCTTTCCAAGTGCTGAGCTGCTCTTTGGGAAGTATTACTTACCAACTTAGCTTTGTAGTGTCAATTAGAGGCTTATTTGAAGATTAGATTCCCTACAGTATGGAAACAGGCCCTTCAGCCCAGCAAGTCCACACTGACCCTCCAAAGAGAACCCATCCAGACCCATTCCCCTACCCTATATTTACCCCAGACCAATACACCTAACACTACGGGCAATTTAGCACGGCCATTTCGCCTGACCTGCACATCTTTGGACTGTGGGAGGAAACCGAAGCACCCGGAGGAAACCCACACAGACATGGGGAGAATGTGCAAACTCCACACAGACAGTTGCCCGAGGCAGGAATCAGACCTGGGTCGCTGGTGCTGTGAGGTAACAGTGCTAACCACTGAGCCACAGTGCCCTCTTCCCCGGCATAAGTCTGTGAGATATGGCAGTAGGCCATTCAGCCCATCGAGTCCATGCCACATTTCATTGAGGTCATGGCTGATCAGATTATCCTGAATTGTACTTCCCTGCCTTTTTCCCCTGCTTTACACAAATGAAACATTTTGAAGGGCCAGCGTTATTGTAATGTAAGAAACACCGGAGAAATTGTGGCTACATCCATGCTGCTGCACAAACAGCAATGTGATAATCTGCAGAAGTCTGCTCTCTCTTGTTTTGGTTGATTGAAGGATGAATATTGGCTAGGCCACCATGTCTCTCTCTCTCTCTCTTTCTCCTTCTCTCTCTCTCTCTCTCTTTCTCTTTCTCCTTCTCTCTCATTCTCCTTCTCTCTCTCTCTCTTATTTTTGAAACAGAATTCCATCTGCCATGGAACTTTTTACAATCACTTTAGATGGTGGATAGCGCCTTGATTTACTGCTTATTCCCTGTAAATTAGAGGAATGAAGAAATCAATGGGTTATGGGGAAAAGGAAGGAAAATGCAGTTGAGGATTACCCAACCGGCCATGGCTACATTGAATGGCAGAGCAGACCTGATGGGCTGAATGGCCTCAGGCTATCCTTGTGTCTTATGGTCTTGTAGCAGAGAGATCAGATGTAAGTTTGTCAGCAAAAACCCATCACGGCTGACGTAACGAAAAGATTTCTACTTTATGAGTGCTTGGAATTTGGAATCCCCTGCCTGGCGGTGTGGAGATTACAAATTGAACAACATCTTCCGGCAGGGTGGTACATTTAAATGAAAGCTATTTCAATACTTTTCTCATCTTTCCCATTTTGTGGTGAAGCTGATTACAGCATGAAATGTAGGTGCTGTTAAAAGGTGTGATCTCAGGGCCAGAGCAGTCCCGCTGAACCCCAAACCCCCTCAGTCTGAAAACGTCAATATGAATATTCTCTGAAGTTATATTTTTGTGCATATTAATGAGATGTGGAGCTGTTTGTCGGATTACTTCTGTTTGGCACTCGTGCAGTTGTTTGCTTTTTCCATATTAATGAGTTACTGTTGTCAGGGACAATGAACACCAGTTCAAGTTAGAATCCGTGCAAGGTCACACAGTGCCAGGGTCAGGGATATCACAGAGTGACTGCAGGATGTCCTTCTGCAACCATCCTATGATGGGTTTTGGTGCTGGTACTGACGATATAGGTAGGAAGTGGATATAACCCTGGTGTCTAAATGCTGGAAGATGAGGAGAAAATGAGCAAGAAGGACCTCAAAAGCACTAGTTACTTGATTACGGGGGAAGTGATGGCTGAGTGGTATTATTGTTGGACTGTTAACTCAGAGACCCGGATAATGATCTGGGGACATGGGTTCGAATCCTGTGGATCGTGGAATTGAATTCAGTTAAGAATCTAATGATGACCAGTAATCCATTGTTGATTATCATAACAACTCACCTGTTTCACTAATGTCCTACAGGGAAGGAAACTGCCTTGCCTGGTCTGGCCTACATGTGACCCTGACCCACAGCAATACATCGATGATTGTATTGGCGCTACCTCGTGCTCCCACGAGGAGGTGGAATAGTTCTTCCACTTTACTAACACCTTCCAACCCGACCTCAAATTTACCTGGACCGTCTCAGACTCCTCCCTCCCCTTCCTAGACCTCTCCATTTCTATCTCGGGCGACCGACTCAACACAAACATTTACTATAAACCGACTGACTCCCACAGCGACCTAGATT
>NC_057720.1:5862320-5864483 GCF_004010195.1 Chiloscyllium plagiosum
ATCTTTTCTCAGTCCCAACCCTCAGACTCAGCACAGCCTTCTTGACCTGCAATCTTCTTCCTGACCTTTCTGCCCCCACCCCCTCTCCGGCCTATCACCCTCACCCTCACCCTCACCTCCTTCCACCTATCGTATCCCCCGCGCCCCTCCCCCAAATTCCCTCCCCCCTACCTTTAATCTCAGCCCACTTGGCACACCAGCCTCATTCCTGAAGAAGGGCTTATGCCCGAAACGTCAATTCTCCTGCTTCTCGGATGCTGCCTGGCCTGCTGTGTTTTTCCAGCACCACGTTTTTCAACTCTGGTCTCCAGCATCTGCAGTCCTCACTTTCTCCTTGTTAACTGCCCTCTGGGCAATTAGGGATGGGCAACAAATGCTGCCTAGCCAGTGATGCCCTCATCCTGTGAATGAAGAATGGAAAAAAAAATACTCTCAGTACCACATACCAGTGAGCACAGAATTAGGAGGATAAGATGAAATACAAAACACCAGTTAGACCTCAGCTGGAGTATCGTGCATAGTTGTGGGCGAGGATATGTTTGGGTGATTGTAAGGTATTGTATTTTTTGTAAAACAAACAAGGCTAGACTGAAACAATTAAAAGTGGGACCTTCGGTAATAGAACATAGAACATTACAGCGCGGTACAGGCCCTTCGGCCCTCGTTGCGCCAACCTGTAAAACCAATTTGAAACCCATCTAACCTACACTTTTCCATTATCATCCATATGTTTATCCAATGACCATTTAAATGACCTTAAAGTTGGTGAGTCTAATGCTGTTGCAGGCAGGGCGTTCCCACGCCCCTACTACTCTCTGAGTAAAGAAACTACCTCTGACATCTGTCCTATATCTATCAGCCCTCAATTTAAAGCTATGTCCCCTCATGCTAGCCATCACCATCCAAGGAAAAAGGCTCTCACTGTCCACCCTATCTAACCCACTGATTATCTTATATCTCTCAATTAAGTCACCTCTCAACCTTCTCTCGAACAAAAACAGCCTCAAGCCTCTCAGCCTTTCCTCATAAGACCTTTCCTCCATACCAGACAACATTCTAGTAGATTTCCTTTGAACCCTTTCCAAAGCTTCCCCATCCTTTCTGAGAATGCGGTGACCAGAACTGCACACAATACTCCAAGTGCGGTTGCACCAGAGTTTTGTACAGCTGCAGCATGGCCTCATGTCTCCAAAGCTCATTGCCTGTACCAATAAAAGCCAACACAGTGTACGCCTTCTTAACAACCCTATCAATTTGGGTGGCAACTTTCAGGGATCTATGTACATGGACACCGAGATCTCTCTGCTCATCGACACTACCAAGAATCTTACCATTTGCCCAGTCCTCTGCATTCCTGTTGCTCCTTCTAAAGTAAATCATCTCACACTTTTTCACATTGAACTCCATTTGCCACCTCTCAGCCCAGCTCTGCAGCTTATCTATGTCCCTCTGTAACCTGCAACATCCTTCAGCAATATCCACAACTCCACGACCTTAGTGTCATCTGCAAATTTGCTAACTCATCCTTTTACGCCCTCATCTAGGTCATTTATAAAAATGACAAACAGCAGTGAGGGGTAGATCTTGCCTTACAAGTCTTATTGAATTCTTTGAGGAGGTGACCAAGCATGTGGATGAGGGCAGAGCAGTGGATGTAGTATACATGGATTTTAGTAAGGCATTTGATAAGGTTCCCCATGGTAGGCTTATGCGGAAAGTCAGGAGGCATGGGATAGTGGGAAATTTGGCCAATTGGATAGAAAACTGGCTAACCGGTCGAAGTCAGAGAGTGGTGGTAGATGGTAAATATTCAGCCTGGAGCCCAGTTACAAGTGGAGTTCCGCAAGGATCAGTTCTGGGTCCTCTGCTGTTTGTAATCTTTATTAATGGCTTGGAAGAGGGAGTTGAAGAGTGGGTCAGTAAATTTGCAGACGATGCAAAGATTGGTGGAGTTATGGATAGTGAGGAGAGCTGTTGTCAGCTGCAAAGGGACTTAGAAATGATGCAGAGCTGGGCTGATGAATGGCAGATGGAGTTCAACCCTGCCAAGTGTGAGGTTGTCCATTTTGGAAGGACAAATAAGAATGCGGAATACAGGGTTAACGGTAGGGTTCTTAGTAAGGTGGAGGAGCAGAGGGATCTTGGGGTCTATGTACATAGATC